>NW_026800165.1:0-223255 GCF_032191835.1 Heteronotia binoei
GAAGTCTAACCCTAACCCTAACCCTTACCATATGGGCCCATTCATTCTAATGAATCTCATAGGCTATAATGGAGAATGGAAAAACATCCAAAATTTTTCCCCATCAAGAGTGTACCATTCAGTGTGATATTAAAAATACATCTTATCCAACCCTAAACCCAACCCCAATATTCACCCAATCATAACTGTGTCCTGAAGTCTAACCCTAACCCTAACCCTTGCCATATGGGCCCATTCATTCTAATGAATCTCATAGGCTATAATGGAGAATGGAAAAACATCCAAAATTTTTCCCCATCAAGAGTGTACCATTCAGTGTGATATTAAAAATACATCTTACCCAACCCTAAACCAGACCCCAATTTTAAACCGAACATATGTGTGTCCTGAACTCTAACCCTAACCCTAACCCTTACCATATGGGCCCATTCATTCTAAAGAATCTCATAGGCTATAATGGAGAATGGAAAAACATCCAAAATTTTTCTCCATCAATAGTGTACCATTCAGGGTGATATTAAAAATACATCTTACCCAACCCTAAACCAGACCCCAATTTTAAACCGAACATATGTGTGTCCTGAACTCTAACCCTAACCCTAACCCTTACCATATGCACCCATTCATTCTAATGAATCTCATAGGCTATAATGGAGAATGGAAAAACTTCCAAAACATTTTCCCATCAAGAGTATACCATTCAGTGTGATATTAAAAATACATCTTATCCAACCTTAAACCCAACCCCAAAATTCACCCAAACATAAGTGTGTCCTGAAGTCTAACCCTAACCCTAACCCTTACCATATGGTACCATTCATTCTAATGAATCTCATAGGCTATAATGGAGAATGGAAAAACATCCAAAATTTTTCCACATCAAGAGTGTACCATTCAGTGTGATATTAAAAATACATCTTATCCAACCCTAAACCCAACCCCAATATTCACCCAAATATAAGTGTGTCCTGAAGTCTAACCCTAACCCTAACCCTTACCATATGGGCCCATTCATTCTAATGAATCTCATAGGCTATAATGGAGAATGGAAAAAAATCCAAAATTTTTCCCCATCAAGAGTGTACCATTCAGTGTGATATTAAAAATACATCTTACCCAACGTTAAACCCAACCCCAATATTCACCCAAACATAAGTGTGTCCTGAAGTCTAACCCTAACCCTAACACTTACCATATGGGCCCATTCATTCTAATGAATCTCATAGGCTATAATGGAGAATGCAAAAACATCCAAAATTTTTCCCCATCAAGAGTGTACCATTCAGTGTGATATTAAAAATACATCTTACCCAACCCTAAAGCAGACCCCAATTTTAAACCGAACATATGTGTGCCCTGAACTCTAACCCTAACCCTAACCCTTACCATATGGGCCCATTCATTCTAATGAATCTCATAGGCTATAATGGAGAATGGAAAAACATCCAAAATTTTTCCCCATCAAGAGGGTAGCATTCAGTGTGATATTAAAAATACATCTTATCCAACCCTAAACCCAACCCCAATATTCACCCAAACATAAGTGTGTCCTGAATTCTAACCCTAACCCTAACCCTTACCATATGGGCCCATTCATTCTAAAGAATCTCATAGGCTATAATGGAGAATGGAAAAACATCCAAAATTTTTCCACATCAAGAGTGTACCATTCAGTGTGATATTAAAAATACATCTTATCCAACCCTAAACCCAACCCCAATATTCACCCAAACATAAGTGTGTCCTGAAGTCTAACCCTAACCCTAACCCTTACCATATGGGCCCATTCATTCTAATGAATCTCATCGGCTATAATGGAGAATGGAAAAACATCCAAAATTTTTCCCCATCAAGAGTGTACCATTCAGTGTGATATTAAAAATACATCTTATCCAACCCTAAACCCAACCCCAATATTCACCCAATCATAACTGTGTCCCGAAGTCTAACCCTAACCCTAACCCTTGCCATATGGGCCCATTCATTCTAATGAATCTCATAAGCTATAATGGAGAATGGAAAAACATCCAAAATTTTTCCCCATCAAGAGTGTACCATTCAGTGTGATATTAAAAATACATCTTATCCAACCCTAAACCCAACCCCAATATTCACCCAAACATAAGTGTGTCCTGAAGTCTAACCCTAACCCTAACCCTTACCATATGGGCCCATTCATTCTAATGAATCTCATAGGCTATAATGGAGAATGGAAAAACATCCAAAATTTTTCTCCATCAATAGTGTACCATTCAGTGTGATATTAAAAATACATCTTACCCAACCCTAAACCAGACCCCAATTTTAAACCGAACATATGTGTGTCCTGAACTCTAACCCTAACCCTAACCCTTACCATATGGGCCCATTCATTCTAAAGAATCTCATAGGCTATAATGGAGAATGGAAAAACATCCAAAATTTTTCTCCATCAATAGTGTACCATTCAGGGTGATATTAAAAATACATCTTACCCAACCCTAAACCAGACCCCAATTTTAAACCGAACATATGTCTGTCCTGAACTCTAACCCTAACCCTAACCCTTACCATATGCGCCCATTCATTCTAATGAATCTCATAGGCTATAATGGAGAATGGAAAAACTTCCAAAACATTTTCCCATCAAGAGTATACCATTCAGTGTGATATTAAAAATACATCTTATCCAACCTTAAACCCAACCCCAAAATTCACCCAAACATAAGTGTGTCCTGAAGTCTAACCCTAACCCTAACCCTTACCATATGGTACCATTCATTCTAATGAATCTCATAGGCTATAATGGAGAATGGAAAAACATCCAAAATTTTTCCACATCAAGAGTGTACCATTCAGTGTGATATTAAAAATACATCTTATCCAACCCTAAACGCAACCCCAATATTCACCCAAACATAAGTGTGTCCTGAAGTCTAACCCTAACCCTAACCCTTACCATATGGGCCCATTCATTCTAATGAATCTCATAGGCTATAATGGAGAATGGAAAAACATCCAAAATTTTTCCACATCAAGAGTGTACCATTCAGTGTGATATTAAAAATACATCTTATCCAACCCTAAACCCAACCCCAATATTCACCCAAACATAAGTGTGTCCTGAAGTCTAACCCTAACCCTAACCCTTACCATATGGGCCCATTCATTCTAATGAATCTCATAGGCTATAATGGAGAATGGAAAAAAATCCAAAATTTTTCCCCATCAAGAGTGTACCATTCAGTGTGATATTAAAAATACATCTTACCCAACGTTAAACCCAACCCCAATATTCACCCAAACATAAGTGTGTCCTGAAGTCTAACCCTAACCCTAACACTTACCATATGGGCCCATTCATTCTAATGAATCTCATAGGCTATAATGGAGAATGCAAAAACATCCAAAATTTTTCCCCATCAAGAGTGTACCATTCAGTGTGATATTAAAAATACATCTTACCCAACCCTAAAGCAGACCCCAATTTTAAACCGAACATATGTGTGCCCTGAACTCTAACCCTAACCCTAACCCTTACCATATGGGCCCATTCATTCTAATGAATCTCATAGGCTATAATGGAGAATGGAAAAACATCCAAAATTTTTCCCCATCAAGAGGGTAGCATTCAGTGTGATATTAAAAATACATCTTATCCAACCCTAAACCCAACCCCAATATTCACCCAAACATAAGTGTGTCCTGAATTCTAACCCGAACCCTAACCCTTACCATATGGGCCCATTCATTCTAAAGAATCTCATAGGCTATAATGGAGAATGGAAAAACATCCAAAATTTTTCCACATCAAGAGTGTACCATTCAGTGTGATATTAAAAATACATCTTATCCAACCCTAAACCCAACCCCAATATTCATCCAAACATAAGTCTGTCCTGAAGTCTAACCCTAACCCTAACCCTTACCATATGGGCCCATTCATTCTAATGAATCTCATAGGCTATAATGGAGAATGGAAAAACATCCAAAATTTTTCCCCATCAAGAGTGTACCATTCAGTGTGATATTAAAAATACATCTTATCCAACCCTAAACCCAACCCCAATATTCACCCAATCATAACTGTGTCCTGAAGTCTAACCCTAACCCTAACCCTTGCCATATGGGCCCATTCATTCTAATGAATCTCATAGGCTATAATGGAGAATGGAAAAACATCCAAAATTTTTCCCCATCAAGAGTGTACCATTCAGTGTGATATTAAAAATACATCTTACCCAACCCTAAACCAGACCCCAATTTTAAACCGAACATATGTGTGTCCTGAACTCTAACCCTAACCCTAACCCTTACCATATGGGCCCATTCATTCTAAAGAATCTCATAGGCTATAATGGAGAATGGAAAAACATCCAAAATTTTTCTCCATCAATAGTGTACCATTCAGGGTGATATTAAAAATACATCTTACCCAACCCTAAACCAGACCCCAATTTTAAACCGAACATATGTGTGTCCTGAACTCTAACCCTAACCCTAACCCTTACCATATGCACCCATTCATTCTAATGAATCTCATAGGCTATAATGGAGAATGGAAAAACTTCCAAAACATTTTCCCATCAAGAGTATACCATTCAGTGTGATATTAAAAATACATCTTATCCAACCTTAAACCCAACCCCAAAATTCACCCAAACATAAGTGTGTCCTGAAGTCTAACCCTAACCCTAACCCTTACCATATGGTACCATTCATTCTAATGAATCTCATAGGCTATAATGGAGAATGGAAAAACATCCAAAATTTTTCCACATCAAGAGTGTACCATTCAGTGTGATATTAAAAATACATCTTATCCAACCCTAAACCCAACCCCAATATTCACCCAAATATAAGTGTGTCCTGAAGTCTAACCCTAACCCTAACCCTTACCATATGGGCCCATTCATTCTAATGAATCTCATAGGCTATAATGGAGAATGGAAAAAAATCCAAAATTTTTCCCCATCAAGAGTGTACCATTCAGTGTGATATTAAAAATACATCTTACCCAACGTTAAACCCAACCCCAATATTCACCCAAACATAAGTGTGTCCTGAAGTCTAACCCTAACCCTAACACTTACCATATGGGCCCATTCATTCTAATGAATCTCATAGGCTATAATGGAGAATGCAAAAACATCCAAAATTTTTCCCCATCAAGAGTGTACCATTCAGTGTGATATTAAAAATACATCTTACCCAACCCTAAAGCAGACCCCAATTTTAAACCGAACATATGTGTGCCCTGAACTCTAACCCTAACCCTAACCCTTACCATATGGGCCCATTCATTCTAATGAATCTCATAGGCTATAATGGAGAATGGAAAAACATCCAAAATTTTTCCCCATCAAGAGGGTAGCATTCAGTGTGATATTAAAAATACATCTTATCCAACCCTAAACCCAACCCCAATATTCACCCAAACATAAGTGTGTCCTGAATTCTAACCCTAACCCTAACCCTTACCATATGGGCCCATTCATTCTAAAGAATCTCATAGGCTATAATGGAGAATGGAAAAACATCCAAAATTTTTCCACATCAAGAGTGTACCATTCAGTGTGATATTAAAAATACATCTTATCCAACCCTAAACCCAACCCCAATATTCACCCAAACATAAGTGTGTCCTGAAGTCTAACCCTAACCCTAACCCTTACCATATGGGCCCATTCATTCTAATGAATCTCATCGGCTATAATGGAGAATGGAAAAACATCCAAAATTTTTCCCCATCAAGAGTGTACCATTCAGTGTGATATTAAAAATACATCTTATCCAACCCTAAACCCAACCCCAATATTCACCCAATCATAACTGTGTCCCGAAGTCTAACCCTAACCCTAACCCTTGCCATATGGGCCCATTCATTCTAATGAATCTCATAAGCTATAATGGAGAATGGAAAAACATCCAAAATTTTTCCCCATCAAGAGTGTACCATTCAGTGTGATATTAAAAATACATCTTATCCAACCCTAAACCCAACCCCAATATTCACCCAAACATAAGTGTGTCCTGAAGTCTAACCCTAACCCTAACCCTTACCATATGGGCCCATTCATTCTAATGAATCTCATAGGCTATAATGGAGAATGGAAAAACATCCAAAATTTTTCTCCATCAATAGTGTACCATTCAGTGTGATATTAAAAATACATCTTACCCAACCCTAAACCAGACCCCAATTTTAAACCGAACATATGTGTGTCCTGAACTCTAACCCTAACCCTAACCCTTACCATATGGGCCCATTCATTCTAAAGAATCTCATAGGCTATAATGGAGAATGGAAAAACATCCAAAATTTTTCTCCATCAATAGTGTACCATTCAGGGTGATATTAAAAATACATCTTACCCAACCCTAAACCAGACCCCAATTTTAAACCGAACATATGTGTGTCCTGAACTCTAACCCTAACCCTAACCCTTACCATATGCACCCATTCATTCTAATGAATCTCATAGGCTATAATGGAGAATGGAAAAACTTCCAAAACATTTTCCCATCAAGAGTATACCATTCAGTGTGATATTAAAAATACATCTTATCCAACCTTAAACCCAACCCCAAAATTCACCCAAACATAAGTGTGTCCTGAAGTCTAACCCTAACCCTAACCCTTACCATATGGTACCATTCATTCTAATGAATCTCATAGGCTATAATGGAGAATGGAAAAACATCCAAAATTTTTCCACATCAAGAGTGTACCATTCAGTGTGATATTAAAAATACATCTTATCCAACCCTAAACCCAACCCCAATATTCACCCAAACATAAGTGTGTCCTGAAGTCTAACCCTAACCCTAACCCTTACCATATGGGCCCATTGATTCTAATGAATCTCATACGCTATAATGCAGAATGGAAAAACATCCAAAATTTTTCCCCATCAAGAGTGTACCATTCAGTGTGATATTAAAAATACATCTTATCCAACCCTAAACCCAACCCCAATATTCACCCAAACATAAGTGTGTCCTGAAGTCTAACCCTAACCCTTACCCTTACCATATGGGCCCATTCATTCTAATGAATCTCATAGGCTATAATGGATAATGGAAAAACATCCAAAATTTTTCTCCATCAATAGTGTACCATTCAGTGTGATATTAAAAATACATCTTATCCAACCTTAAACCCAACCCCAATATTCACCCAAACATAAGTGTGTCCTGAAGTCTAACCCTAACCCTAACCCTTACCATATGGTACCATTCATTCTAATGAATCTCATAGGCTATAATGGAGAATGGAAAAACATCCAAAATTTTTCCACATCAAGAGTGTACCATTCAGTGTGATATTAAAAATACATCTTATCCAACCCTAAACCCAACCCCAATATTCACCCAAACATAAGTGTGTCCTGAAGTCTAACCCTAACCCTAACCCTTACCATATGGGCCCATTGATTCTAATGAATCTCATACGCTATAATGCAGAATGGAAAAACATCCAAAATTTTTCCCCATCAAGAGTGTACCATTCAGTGTGATATTAAAAATACATCTTATCCAACCCTAAACCCAACCCCAATATTCACCCAAACATAAGTGTGTCCTGAAGTCTAACCCTAACCCTTACCCTTACCATATGGGCCCATTCATTCTAATGAATCTCATAGGCTATAATGGATAATGGAAAAACATCCAAAATTTTTCTCCATCAATAGTGTACCATTCAGTGTGATATTAAAAATACATCTTATCCAACCTTAAACCCAACCCCAATATTCACCCAAACATAAGTGTGTCCTGAAGTCTAACCCTAACCCTAACCGTTACCATATGGGCCCATTCATTCTAATGAATCTCATAGGCTATAATGGAGAATGCAAAAACATCCAAAATTTTTCCCCATCAAGAGTGTACCATTCAGTGTGATATTAAAAATACATCTTACCCAACCCTAAAGCAGACCCCAATTTTAAACCGAACATATGTGTGCCCTGAACTCTAACCCTAACCCTAACCCTTACCATATGGGCCCATTCATTCTAATGAATCTCATAGGCTATAATGGAGAATGGAAAAACATCCAAAATTTTTCCCCATCAAGAGGGTAGCATTCAGTGTGATATTAAAAATACATCTTATCCAACCCTAAACCCAACCCCAATATTCACCCAAACATAAGTGTGTCCTGAAGTCTAACCCTAACCCTAACCCTTACCATATGGGCCCATTCATTCTCATGAATCTCATAGGCTATAATGGAGAATGGAAAAACATCCAAAATTTTTCCCCATCAAGAGTGTACCATTCAGTGTGATATTAAAAATACATCTTATCCAACCCTAAACCCAACCCCAATATTCACCCAAACATAAGTGTGTCCTGAAGTCTAACCTTAACCCTTACCCTTACCATATGGGCCCATTCATTCTAATGAATCTCATAGGCTATAATGGAGAATGGAAAAACATCCAAAATTTTTCTCCATCAATAGTGTACCATTCAGTGTGATATTAAAAATACATCTTACCCAACCCTAAACCAGACCCCAATTTTAAACCGAACATATGTGAGTCCTGAACTCTAACCCTAACCCTTACCATATGGGCCCATTCATTCTAAAGAATCTCATAGGCTATAATGGAGAATGGAAAAACATCCAAAATTTTTCTCCATCAATAGTGTACCATTCAGGGTGATATTAAAAATACATCTTACCCAACCCTAAACCAGACCCCAATTTTAAACCGAACATATGTGTGTCCTGAACTCTAACCCTAACCCTAACCCTTACCATATGCACCCATTCATTCTAATGAATCTCATAGGCTATAATGGAGAATGGAAAAACTTCCAAAACATTTTCCCATCAAGAGTATACCATTCAGTGTGATATTAAAAATACATCTTATCCAACCTTAAACCCAACCCCAAAATTCACCCAAACATAAGTGTGTCCTGAAGTCTAACCCTAACCCTAACCCTTACCATATGGTACCATTCATTCTAATGAATCTCATAGGCTATAATGGAGAATGGAAAAACATCCAAAATTTTTCCACATCAAGAGTGTACCATTCAGTGTGATATTAAAAATACATCTTATCCAACCCTAAACCCAACCCCAATATTCACCCAAATATAAGTGTGTCCTGAAGTCTAACCCTAACCCTAACCCTTACCATATGGGCCCATTCATTCTAATGAATCTCATAGGCTATAATGGAGAATGGAAAAACATCCAAAATTTTTCCCCATCAAGAGGGTAGCATTCAGTGTGATATTAAAAATACATCTTATCCAACCCTAAACCCAACCCCAATATTCACCCAAACATAAGTGTGTCCTGAATTCTAACCCTAACCCTAACCCTTACCATATGGGCCCATTCATTCTAAAGAATCTCATAGGCTATAATGGAGAATGGAAAAACATCCAAAATTTTTCCACATCAAGAGTGTACCATTCAGTGTGATATTAAAAATACATCTTATCCAACCCTAAACCCAACCCCAATATTCACCCAAACATAAGTGTGTCCTGAAGTCTAACCCTAACCCTAACCCTTACCATATGGGCCCATTCATTCTAATGAATCTCATCGGCTATAATGGAGAATGGAAAAACATCCAAAATTTTTCCCCATCAAGAGTGTACCATTCAGTGTGATATTAAAAATACATCTTATCCAACCCTAAACCCAACCCCAATATTCACCCAATCATAACTGTGTCCCGAAGTCTAACCCTAACCCTAACCCTTGCCATATGGGCCCATTCATTCTAATGAATCTCATAAGCTATAATGGAGAATGGAAAAACATCCAAAATTTTTCCCCATCAAGAGTGTACCATTCAGTGTGATATTAAAAATACATCTTATCCAACCCTAAACCCAACCCCAATATTCACCCAAACATAAGTGTGTCCTGAAGTCTAACCCTAACCCTAACCCTTACCATATGGGCCCATTCATTCTAATGAATCTCATAGGCTATAATGGAGAATGGAAAAACATCCAAAATTTTTCTCCATCAATAGTGTACCATTCAGTGTGATATTAAAAATACATCTTACCCAACCCTAAACCAGACCCCAATTTTAAACCGAACATATGTGTGTCCTGAACTCTAACCCTAACCCTAACCCTTACCATATGGGCCCATTCATTCTAAAGAATCTCATAGGCTATAATGGAGAATGGAAAAACATCCAAAATTTTTCTCCATCAATAGTGTACCATTCAGGGTGATATTAAAAATACATCTTACCCAACCCTAAACCAGACCCCAATTTTAAACCGAACATATGTGTGTCCTGAACTCTAACCCTAACCCTAACCCTTACCATATGCACCCATTCATTCTAATGAATCTCATAGGCTATAATGGAGAATGGAAAAACTTCCAAAACATTTTCCCATCAAGAGTATACCATTCAGTGTGATATTAAAAATACATCTTATCCAACCTTAAACCCAACCCCAAAATTCACCCAAACATAAGTGTGTCCTGAAGTCTAACCCTAACCCTAACCCTTACCATATGGTACCATTCATTCTAATGAATCTCATAGGCTATAATGGAGAATGGAAAAACATCCAAAATTTTTCCACATCAAGAGTGTACCATTCAGTGTGATATTAAAAATACATCTTATCCAACCCTAAACCCAACCCCAATATTCACCCAAACATAAGTGTGTCCTGAAGTCTAACCCTAACCCTAACCCTTACCATATGGGCCCATTGATTCTAATGAATCTCATACGCTATAATGCAGAATGGAAAAACATCCAAAATTTTTCCCCATCAAGAGTGTACCATTCAGTGTGATATTAAAAATACATCTTATCCAACCCTAAACCCAACCCCAATATTCACCCAAACATAAGTGTGTCCTGAAGTCTAACCCTAACCCTTACCCTTACCATATGGGCCCATTCATTCTAATGAATCTCATAGGCTATAATGGATAATGGAAAAACATCCAAAATTTTTCTCCATCAATAGTGTACCATTCAGTGTGATATTAAAAATACATCTTATCCAACCTTAAACCCAACCCCAATATTCACCCAAACATAAGTGTGTCCTGAAGTCTAACCCTAACCCTAACCCTTACCATATGGTACCATTCATTCTAATGAATCTCATAGGCTATAATGGAGAATGGAAAAACATCCAAAATTTTTCCACATCAAGAGTGTACCATTCAGTGTGATATTAAAAATACATCTTATCCAACCCTAAACCCAACCCCAATATTCACCCAAACATAAGTGTGTCCTGAAGTCTAACCCTAACCCTAACCCTTACCATATGGGCCCATTGATTCTAATGAATCTCATACGCTATAATGCAGAATGGAAAAACATCCAAAATTTTTCCCCATCAAGAGTGTACCATTCAGTGTGATATTAAAAATACATCTTATCCAACCCTAAACCCAACCCCAATATTCACCCAAACATAAGTGTGTCCTGAAGTCTAACCCTAACCCTTACCCTTACCATATGGGCCCATTCATTCTAATGAATCTCATAGGCTATAATGGATAATGGAAAAACATCCAAAATTTTTCTCCATCAATAGTGTACCATTCAGTGTGATATTAAAAATACATCTTATCCAACCTTAAACCCAACCCCAATATTCACCCAAACATAAGTGTGTCCTGAAGTCTAACCCTAACCCTAACCGTTACCATATGGGCCCATTCATTCTAATGAATCTCATAGGCTATAATGGAGAATGCAAAAACATCCAAAATTTTTCCCCATCAAGAGTGTACCATTCAGTGTGATATTAAAAATACATCTTACCCAACCCTAAAGCAGACCCCAATTTTAAACCGAACATATGTGTGCCCTGAACTCTAACCCTAACCCTAACCCTTACCATATGGGCCCATTCATTCTAATGAATCTCATAGGCTATAATGGAGAATGGAAAAACATCCAAAATTTTTCCCCATCAAGAGGGTAGCATTCAGTGTGATATTAAAAATACATCTTATCCAACCCTAAACCCAACCCCAATATTCACCCAAACATAAGTGTGTCCTGAAGTCTAACCCTAACCCTAACCCTTACCATATGGGCCCATTCATTCTCATGAATCTCATAGGCTATAATGGAGAATGGAAAAACATCCAAAATTTTTCCCCATCAAGAGTGTACCATTCAGTGTGATATTAAAAATACATCTTATCCAACCCTAAACCCAACCCCAATATTCACCCAAACATAAGTGTGTCCTGAAGTCTAACCTTAACCCTTACCCTTACCATATGGGCCCATTCATTCTAATGAATCTCATAGGCTATAATGGAGAATGGAAAAACATCCAAAATTTTTCTCCATCAATAGTGTACCATTCAGTGTGATATTAAAAATACATCTTACCCAACCCTAAACCAGACCCCAATTTTAAACCGAACATATGTGAGTCCTGAACTCTAACCCTAACCCTTACCATATGGGCCCATTCATTCTAAAGAATCTCATAGGCTATAATGGAGAATGGAAAAACATCCAAAATTTTTCTCCATCAATAGTGTACCATTCAGGGTGATATTAAAAATACATCTTACCCAACCCTAAACCAGACCCCAATTTTAAACCGAACATATGTGTGTCCTGAACTCTAACCCTAACCCTAACCCTTACCATATGCACCCATTCATTCTAATGAATCTCATAGGCTATAATGGAGAATGGAAAAACTTCCAAAACATTTTCCCATCAAGAGTATACCATTCAGTGTGATATTAAAAATACATCTTATCCAACCTTAAACCCAACCCCAAAATTCACCCAAACATAAGTGTGTCCTGAAGTCTAACCCTAACCCTAACCCTTACCATATGGTACCATTCATTCTAATGAATCTCATAGGCTATAATGGAGAATGGAAAAACATCCAAAATTTTTCCACATCAAGAGTGTACCATTCAGTGTGATATTAAAAATACATCTTATCCAACCCTAAACCCAACCCCAATATTCACCCAAATATAAGTGTGTCCTGAAGTCTAACCCTAACCCTAACCCTTACCATATGGGCCCATTCATTCTAATGAATCTCATAGGCTATAATGGAGAATGGAAAAACATCCAAAATTTTTCCCCATCAAGAGTGTACCATTCAGTGTGATATTAAAAATACATCTTACCCAACGTTAAACCCAACCCCAATATTCACCCAAACATAAGTGTGTCCTGAAGTCTAACCCTAACCCTAACACTTACCATATGGGACCATTCATTCTAATGATTCTCATAGGCTATAATGGAGAATGCAAAAACATCCAAAATTTTTCCCCATCAAGAGTGTACCATTCAGTGTGATATTAAAAATACATCTTACCCAACCCTAAAGCAGACCCCAATTTTAAACCGAACATATGTGTGCCCTGAACTCTAACCCTAACCCTAACTCTTACCATATGGGCCCATTCATTCTAATGAATCTCATAGGCTATAATGGAGAATGGAAAAACATCCAAAATTTTTCCCCATCAAGAGGGTAGCATTCAGTGTGATATTAAAAATACATCTTATCCAACCCTAAACCCAACCCCAATATTCACCCAAACATAAGTGTGTCCTGAATTCTAACCCTAACCCTAACCCTTACCATATGGGCCCATTCATTCTAAAGAATCTCATAGGCTATAATGGAGAATGGAAAAACATCCAAAATTTTTCCACATCAAGAGTGTACCATTCAGTGTGATATTAAAAATACATCTTATCCAACCCTAAACCCAACCCCAATATTCACCCAAACATAAGTGTGTCCTGAAGTCTAACCCTAACCCTAACCCTTACCATATGGGCCCATTCATTCTAATGAATCTCATAGGCTATAATGGAGAATGGAAAAACATCCAAAATTTTTCCCCATCAAGAGTGTACCATTCAGTGTGATATTAAAAATACATCTTATCCAACCCTAAACCCAACCCCAATATTCACCCAATCATAACTGTGTCCTGAAGTCTAACCCTAACCCTAACCCTTGCCATATGGGCCCATTCATTCTAATGAATCTCATAGGCTATAATGGAGAATGGAAAAACATCCAAAATTTTTCCCCATCAAGAGTGTACCATTCAGTGTGATATTAAAAATACATCTTATCCAACCCTAAACCCAACCCCAATATTCACCCAAACATAAGTGTGTCCTGAATTCTAACCCTAACCCTAACCCTTACCATATGGGCCCATTCATTCTAATGAATCTCATAGGCTATAATGGAGAATGGAAAAACATCCAAAATTTTTCTCCATCAATAGTGTACCATTCAGTGTGATATTAAAAATACAACTTACCCAACCCTAAACCAGACCCCAATTTTAAACCGAACATATGTGTGTCCTGAACTCTAACCCTAACCCTAACCGTTACCATATGGGCCCGTTCATTCTAAAGAATCTCATAGGCTATAATGGAGAATGGAAAAACATCCAAAATTTTTCTCCATCAATAGTGTACCATTCAGGGTGATATTAAAAATACATCTTACCCAACCCTAAACCAGACCCCAATTTTAAACCGAACATATGTGTGTCCTGAACTCTAACCCTAACCCTAACCCTTACCATATGCACCCATTCATTCTAATGAATCTCATAGGCTATAATGGAGAATGGAAAAACTTCCAAAACGTTTTCCCATCAAGAGTATACCATTCAGTGTGATATTAAAAATACATCTTATCCAACCTTAAACCCAACCCCAAAATTCACCCAAACATAAGTGTGTCCTGAAGTCTAACCCTAACCCTAACCCTTACCATATGGTACCATTCATTCTAATGAATCTCATAGGCTATAATGGAGAATGGAAAAACATCCAAAATTTTTCCACATCAAGAGTGTACCATTCAGTGTGATATTAAAAATACATCTTATCCAACCTTAAACCCAACCCCAATATTCACCCAAACATAAGTGTGTCCTGAAGTCTAACCCTAACCCTAACCCTTACCATATGGGCCCATTCATTCTAATGAATCTCATAGGCTATAATGGAGAATGCAAAATGCATTCTCTATAATGGAGAATCCAAAATTTTTCCCCATCAAGAGTGTACCATTCAGTGTGATATTAAAAATACATCTTACCCAACCCTAAAGCAGACCCCAATTTTAAACCGAACATATGTGTGCCCTGAACTCTAACCCTAACCCTAACCCTTACCATATGGGCCCATTCATTCTAATGAATCTCATAGGCTATAATGGAGAATGGAAAAACATCCAAAATTTTTCCCCATCAAGAGGGTAGCATTCAGTGTGATATTAAAAATACATCTTATCCAACCCTAAACCCAACCCCAATATTCACCCAGTCATAACTGTGTCCTGAAGTCTAACCCTACCCTAACCCTTACCATATGGGCCCATTCATTCTAATGAATCTCATAGGCTATAATGGAGAATGGAAAAACATCCAAAATTTTTCCCCATCAAGAGTGTACCATTCAGTGTGATATTAAAAATACATCTTATCCAACCCTAAACCCAACCCCAATATTCACCCAGTAATAACTGTGTCCTGAAGTCTATCCCTAACCCTAACCCTTACCATATGGGCCCATTCATTCTAATGAATCTCATAGGCTATAATGGAGAATGGAAAAACATCCAAAAATTTTCCACATCAAGAGTGTACCATTCAGTGTGATATTAAAAATACATCTTATCCAACCCTAAACCCAACCCCAATATTCACCCAAACATAAGTGTGTCCTGAAGTCTAACCCTAACCCTAACCCTTACCATATGGGCCCATTCATTCTCATGAATCTCATAGGCTATAATGGAGAATGGAAAAACATCCAAAATTTTTCCCCATCAAGAGTGTACCATTCAGTGTGATATTAAAAATACATCTTATCCAACCCTAAACCCAACCCCAATATTCACCCAAACATAAGTGTGTCCTGAAGTCTAACCTTAACCCTTACCCTTACCATATGGGCCCATTCATTCTAATGAATCTCATAGGCTATAATGGAGAATGGAAAAACATCCAAAATTTTTCCACATCAAGAGTGTACCATTCAGTGTGATATTAAAAATACATCTTATCCAACCCTAAACCCAACCCCAATATTCACCCAAACATAAGTGTGTCCTGAAGTCTAACCCTAACCCTAACCCTTTCCATATGGGCCCATTCATTCTCATGAATCTCATAGGCTATAATGCAGAATGGAAAAACATCCAAAATTTTTCCCCATCAAGAGTGTACCATTCAGTGTGATATTAAAAATACATCTTATCCAACCCTAAACCCAACCCCAATATTCACCCAAACATAAGTGTGTCCTGAAGTCTAACCCTAACCCTTACCCTTACCATATGGGCCCATTCATTCTAATGAATCTCATAGGCTATAATGGATAATGGAAAAACATCCAAAATTTTTCTCCATCAATAGTGTACCATTCAGTGTGATATTAAAAATACATCTTATCCAACCTTAAACCCAACCCCAATATTCACCCAAACATAAGTGTGTCCTGAAGTCTAACCCTAACCCTAACCCTTACCATATGGGCCCATTCATTCTAATGAATCTCATAGGCTATAATGGAGAATGCAAAAACATCCAAAATTTTTCCCCATCAAGAGTGTACCATTCAGTGTGATATTAAAAATACATCTTACCCAACCCTAAAGCAGACCCCAATTTTAAACCGAACATATGTGTGCCCTGAACTCTAACCCTAACCCTAACCCTTACCATATGGGCCCATTCATTCTAATGAATCTCATAGGCTATAATGGAGAATGGAAAAACATCCAAAATTTTTCCCCATCAAGAGGGTAGCATTCAGTGTGATATTAAAAATACATCTTATCCAACCCTAAACCCAACCCCAATATTCACCCAGTCATAACTGTGTCCTGAAGTCTAACCCTACCCTAACCCTTACCATATGGGCCCATTCATTCTAAAGAATCTCATAGGCTATAATGGAGAATGGAAAAACATCCAAAATTTTTCCCCATCAAGAGTGTACCATTCAGTGTGATATTAAAAATACATCTTATCCAACCCTAAACCCAACCCCAATATTCACCCAGTCATAACTGTGTCCTGAAGTCTAACCCTAACCCTAACCCTTACCATATGGGCCCATTCATTCTAATGAATCTCATAGGCTATAATGGAGAATGGAAAAACATCCAAAAATTTTCCACATCAAGAGTGTACCATTCAGTGTGATATTAAAAATACATCTTATCCAACCCTAAACCCAACCCCAATATTCACCCAAACATAAGTGTGTCCTGAAGTCTAACCCTAACCCTAACCCTTACCATATGGGCCCATTCATTCTCATGAATCTCATAGGCTATAATGGAGAATGGAAAAACATCCAAAATTTTTCCCCATCAAGAGTGTACCATTCAGTGTGATATTAAAAATACATCTTATCCAACCCTAAACCCAACCCCAATATTCACCCAAACATAAGTGTGTCCTGAAGTCTAACCTTAACCCTTACCCTTACCATATGGGCCCATTCATTCTAATGAATCTCATAGGCTATAATGGAGAATGGAAAAACATCCAAAATTTTTCCACATCAAGAGTGTACCATTCAGTGTGATATTAAAAATACATCTTATCCAACCCTAAACCCAACCCCAATATTCACCCAAACATAAGTGTGTCCTGAAGTCTAACCCTAACCCTAACCCTTTCCATATGGGCCCATTCATTCTCATGAATCTCATAGGCTATAATGGAGAATGGAAAAACATCCAAAATTTTTCCCCATCAAGAGTGTACCATTCAGTGTGATATTAAAAATACATCTTATCCAACCCTAAACCCAACCCCAATATTCACCCAAACATAAGTGTGTCCTGAAGTCTAACCCTAACCCTTACCCTTACCATATGGGCCCATTCATTCTAATGAATCTCATAGGCTATAATGGAGAATGGAAAAACATCCAAAATTTTTCTCCATCAATAGTGTACCATTCAGTGTGATATTAAAAATACATCTTATCCAACGTTAAACCCAACCCCAATATTCACCCAAACATAAGTGTGTCCTGAAGTCTAACCCTAACCCTAACCCTTACCATATGGGCCCATTCATTCTAATGAATCTCATAGGCTATAATGGAGAATGCAAAAACATCCAAAATTTTTCCCCATCAAGAGTGTACCATTCAGTGTGATATTAAAAATACATCTTACCCAACCCTAAAGCAGACCCCAAGTTTAAACCGAACATATGTGTGCCCTGAACTCTAACCCTAACCCTAACCCTTACCATATGGGCCCATTCATTCTAATGAATCTCATAGGCTATAATGGAAAATGGAAAAACATCCAAAATTTTTCCCCATCAAGAGGGTAGCATTCAGTGTGATATTAAAAATACATCTTATTCAACCCTAAACCCAACCCCAATATTCACCCAAACATAAGTGTGTCCTGAATTCTAACCCTAACCCTAACCCTTACCATATGGGCCCATTCATTCTAATGAATCTCATAGGCTATAATGGAGAATGGAAAAACATCCAAAATTTTTCCACATCAAGAGTGTACCATTCAGTGTGATATTAAAAATACATCTTATCCAACCCTAAACCCAACCCCAATATTCACCCAAACATAAGTGTGTCCTGAAGTCTAATCCTAACCCTAACCCTTACCATATGGGCCCATTCATTCTAATGAATCTCATAGGCTATAATGGAGAATGGAAAAACATCCAAAATTTTCCCCCATCAAGAGTGTACCATTCAGTGTGATATTAAAAATACATCTTATCCAACCCTAAACCCAACCCCAATATTCACCCAAACATAAGTGTGTCCTGAAGTCTAACCTTAACCCTTACCCTTACCATATGGGCCCATTCATTCTAATGAATCTCATAGGCTATAATGGAGAATGGAAAAACATCCAAAATTTTTCCACATCAAGAGTGTACCATTCAGTGTGATATTAAAAATACATCTTATCCAACCCTAAACCCAACCCCAATATTCACCCAAACATAAGTGTGTCCTGAAGTCTAACCCTAACCCTAACCCTTTCCATATGGGCCCATTCATTCTCATGAATCTCATAGGCTATAATGGAGAATGGAAAAACATCCAAAATTTTTCCCCATCAAGAGTGTACCATTCAGTGTGATATTAAAAATACATCTTATCCAACCCTAAACCCAACCCCAATATTCACCCAAACATAAGTGTGTCCTGAAGTCTAACCCTAACCCTTACCCTTACCATATGGGCCCATTCATTCTAATGAATCTCATAGGCTATAATGGAGAATGGAAAAACATCCAAAATTTTTCTCCATCAATAGTGTACCATTCAGTGTGATATTAAAAATACATCTTATCCAACGTTAAACCCAACCCCAATATTCACCCAAACATAAGTGTGTCCTGAAGTCTAACCCTAACCCTAACCCTTACCATATGGGCCCATTCATTCTAATGAATCTCATAGGCTATAATGGAGAATGCAAAAACATCCAAAATTTTTCCCCATCAAGAGTGTACCATTCAGTGTGATATTAAAAATACATCTTACCCAACCCTAAAGCAGACCCCAAGTTTAAACCGAACATATGTGTGCCCTGAACTCTAACCCTAACCCTAACCCTTACCATATGGGCCCATTCATTCTAATGAATCTCATAGGCTATAATGGAAAATGGAAAAACATCCAAAATTTTTCCCCATCAAGAGGGTAGCATTCAGTGTGATATTAAAAATACATCTTATTCAACCCTAAACCCAACCCCAATATTCACCCAAACATAAGTGTGTCCTGAATTCTAACCCTAACCCTAACCCTTACCATATGGGCCCATTCATTCTAATGAATCTCATAGGCTATAATGGAGAATGGAAAAACATCCAAAATTTTTCCACATCAAGAGTGTACCATTCAGTGTGATATTAAAAATACATCTTATCCAACCCTAAACCCAACCCCAATATTCACCCAAACATAAGTGTGTCCTGAAGTCTAATCCTAACCCTAACCCTTACCATATGGGCCCATTCATTCTAATGAATCTCATAGGCTATAATGGAGAATGGAAAAACATCCAAAATTTTTCCCCATCAAGAGTGTACCATTCAGTGTGATATTAAAAATACATCTTATCCAACCCTAAACCCAACCCCAATATTCACCCAATCATAACTGTGTCCTGAAGTCTAACCCTAACCCTAACCCTTACCATATGGGCCCATTCATTCTAATGAATCTCATAGGCTATAATGGAGAATGGAAAAACATCCAAAATTTTTCCCCATCAAGAGTGTACCATTCAGTGTGATATTAAAAATACATCTTATCCAACCCTAAACCCAACCCCAATATTCACCCAAACATAAGTGTGTCCTGAAGTCTAACCCTAACCCTAACCCTTTCCATATGGGCCCATTCATTCTCATGAATCTCATAGGCTATAATGGAGAATGGAAAAACATCCAAAATTTTTCCCCATCAAGAGTGTACCATTCAGTGTGATATTAAAAATACATCTTATCCAACCCTAAACCCAACCCCAATATTCACCCAAACATAAGTGTGTCCTGAAGTCTAACCCTAACCCTAACCCTTACCATATGGGCCCATTCATTCTAATGAATCTCATAGGCTATAATGGAGAATGCAAAAACATCCAAAATTTTTCCCCATCAAGAGTGTACCATTCAGTGTGATATTAAAAATACATCTTACCCAACCCTAAAGCAGACCCCAAGTTTAAACCGAACATATGTGTGCCCTGAACTCTAACCCTAACCCTAACCCTTAACATATGGGCCCATTCATTCTAATGAATCTCATAGGCTATAATGGAAAATGGAAAAACATCCAAAATTTTTCCCCATCAAGAGGGTAGCATTCAGTGTGATATTAAAAATACATCTTATCCAACCCTAAACCCAACCCCAATATTCACCCAAACATAAGTGTGTCCTAAATTCTAACCCTAACCCTAACCCTTACCATATGGGCCCATTCATTCTAATGAATCTCATAGGCTATAATGGAGAATGGAAAAACATCCAAAATTTTTCCCCATCAAGAGTGTACCATTCAGTGTGATATTAAAAATACATCTTATCCAACCCTAAACCCAACCCCAATATTCACCCAAACATAAGTGTGCCCTGAAGTCTAACCCTAACCCTAACCCTTACCATATGGGCCCATTCATTCTAATGAATCTCATAGGCTATAATGGAGAATGGAAAAACATCCAAAATTTTTCTCCATCAATAGTGTACCATTCAGTGTGATATTAAAAATACATCTTACCCAACCCTAAAAAAGACCCCAATTTTAAACCGAACATATGTGTGTCCTGAACTCTAACCCTAACCCTAACGCTTACCATATGGGCCCATTCATTCTAAAGAATCTCATAGGCTATAATGGAGAATGGAAAAACATCCAAAATTTTTCTCCATCAATAGTGTACCATTCAGGGTGATATTAAAAATACATCTTACCCAACCCTAAACCAGACCCCAATTTTAAACCGAACATATGTGTGTCCTGAACTCTAACCCTAACCCTAACCCTTACCATATGGGCCCATTCATTCTAATGAATCTCATAGGCTATAATGGAGAATGGAAAAACTTCCAAAACATTTTCCCATCAAGAGTATACCATTCAGTGTGATATTAAAAATACATCTTATCCAACCTTAAACCCAACCCCAAAATTCACCCAAACATAAGTGTGTCCTGAAGTCTAACCCTAACCCTAACCCTTACCATATGGTACCATTCATTCTAATGAATCTCATAGGCTATAATGGAGAATGGAAAAACATCCAAAATTTTTCCACATCAAGAGTGTACCATTCAGTGTGATATTAAAAATACATCTTATCCAACCTTAAACCCAACCCCAATATTCACCCAAACATAAGTGTGTCCTGAAGTCTAACCCTAACCCTAACCCTTACCATATGGGCCCATTCATTCTAATGAATCTCATAGGCTATAATGGAGAATGGAAAAACATCCAACATTTTTCTCCATCAATAGTGTACCATTCAGTGTGATATTAAAAATACATCTTACCCAACCCTAAACCAGACCCCAATTTTAAACCGAACATATGTGTGTCCTGAACTCTAACCCTAACCCTAACCCTTACCATATGGGCCCATTCATTCTAAAGAATCTCATAGGCTATAATGGAGAATGGAAAAACATCCAAAATTTTTCTCCATCAATAGTGTACCATTCAGGGTGATATTAAAAATACATCTTACCCAACCCTAAACCAGACCCCAATTTTAAACCGAACATATGTGTGTCCTGAACTCTAACCCTAACCCTAACCCTTACCATATGCACCCATTCATTCTAATGAATCTCATAGGCTATAATGGAGAATGGAAAAACTTCCAAAACATTTTCCCATCAAGAGTATACCATTCAGTGTGATATTAAAAATACATCTTATCCAACCTTAAACCCAACCCCAAAATTCACCCAAACATAAGTGTGTCCTGAAGTCTAACCCTAACCCTAACCCTTACCATATGGTACCATTCATTCTAATGAATCTCATAGGCTATAATGGAGAATGGAAAAACATCCAAAATTTTTCCACATCAAGAGTGTACCATTCAGTGTGATATTAAAAATACATCTTATCCAACCCTAAACCCAACCCCAATATTCACCCAAACATAAGTGTGTCCTGAAGTCTAACCCTAACCCTAACCCTTACCATATGGGCCCATTGATTCTAATGAATCTCATACGCTATAATGCAGAATGGAAAAACATCCAAAATTTTTCCCCATCAAGAGTGTACCATTCAGTGTGATATTAAAAATACATCTTATCCAACCTTAAACCCAACCCCAATATTCACCCAAACATAAGTGTGTCCTGAAGTCTAACCCTAACCCTTACCCTTACCATATGGGCCCATTCATTCTAATGAATCTCATAGGCTATAATGGAAAATGGAAAAACATCCAAAATTTTTCCCCATCAAGAGGGTAGCATTCAGTGTGATATTAAAAATACATCTTATCCAACCCTAAACCCAACCCCAATATTCACCCAAACATAAGTGTGTCCTGAAGTCTAACCCTAACCCTAACCCTTACCATATGGGCCCATTCATTCTAATGAATCTCATAGGCTATAATGGAGAATGGAAAAACATCCAAAATTTTTCCACATCAAGAGTGTACCATTCAGTGTGATATTAAAAATACATCTTATCCAACCCTAAACCCAACCCCAATATTCACCCAAACATAAGTGTGTCCTGAAGTCTAATCCTAACCCTAACCCTTACCATATGGGCCCATTCATTCTAATGAATCTCATAGGCTATAATGGAGAATGGAAAAACATCCAAAATTTTTCCCCATCAAGAGTGTACCATTCAGTGTGATATTAAAAATACATCTTATCCAACCCTAAACCCAACCCCAATATTCACCCAATCATAACTGTGTCCTGAAGTCTAACCCTAACCCTAACCCTTACCATATGGGCCCATTCATTCTAATGAATCTCATAGGCTATAATGGAGAATGGAAAAACATCCAAAATTTTTCCCCATCAAGAGTGTACCATTCAGTGTGATATTAAAAATACATCTTATCCAACCCTAAACCCAACCCCAATATTCACCCAAACATAAGTGTGCCCTGAAGTCTAACCCTAACCCTAACCCTTACCATATGGGCCCATTCATTCTAATGAATCTCATAGGCTATAATGGAGAATGGAAAAACATCCAAAATTTTTCTCCATCAATAGTGTACCATTCAGTGTGATATTAAAAATACATCTTACCCAACCCTAAAAAAGACCCCAATTTTAAACCGAACATATGTGTGTCCTGAACTCTAACCCTAACCCTAACCCTTACCATATGGGCCCATTCATTCTAAAGAATCTCATAGGCTATAATGGAGAATGGAAAAACATCCAAAATTTTTCTCCATCAATAGTGTACCATTCAGGGTGATATTAAAAATACATCTTACCCAACCCTAAACCAGACCCCAATTTTAAACCGAACATATGTGTGTCCTGAACTCTAACCCTAACCCTAACCCTTACCATATGGGCCCATTCATTCTAATGAATCTCATAGGCTATAATGGAGAATGGAAAAACTTCCAAAACATTTTCCCATCAAGAGTATACCATTCAGTGTGATATTAAAAATACATCTTATCCAACCTTAAACCCAACCCCAAAATTCACCCAAACATAAGTGTGTCCTGAAGTCTAACCCTAACCCTAACCCTTACCATATGGTACCATTCATTCTAATGAATCTCATAGGCTATAATGGAGAATGGAAAAACATCCAAAATTTTTCCACATCAAGAGTGTACCATTCAGTGTGATATTAAAAATACATCTTATCCAACCCTAAACCCAACCCCAATATTCACCCAAACATAAGTGTGTCCTGAAGTCTAACCCTAACCCTAACCCTTACCATATGGGCCCATTCATTCTAATGAATCTCATACGCTATAATGCAGAATGGAAATACATCCAAAATTTTTCCCCATCAAGAGTGTACCATTCAGTGTGATATTAAAAATACATCTTATCCAACCCTAAACCCAACCCCAATATTCACCCAAACATAAGTGTGTCCTGAAGTCTAACCCTAACCCTTACCCTTACCATATGGGCCCATTCATTCTAATGAATCTCATAGGCTATAATGGAGAATGGAAAAACATCCAAAATTTTTCTCCATCAATAGTGTACCATTCAGTGTGATATTAAAAATACATCTTATCCAACCTTAAACCCAACCCCAATATTCACCCAAACATAAGTGTGTCCTGAAGTCTAACCCTAACCCTAACCCTTACCATATGGGCCCATTCATTCTAATGAATCTCATAGGCTATAATGGAGAATGGAAAAACATCCAAAATTTTTCTCCATCAATAGTGTACCATTCAGTGTGATATTAAAAATACATCTTACCCTACCCTAAACCAGACCCCAATTTTAAACCGAACATATGTGTGTCCTGAACTCTAACCCTAACCCTAACCCTTACCATATGGGCCCATTCATTCTAAAGAATCTCATAGGCTATAATGGAGAATGGAAAAACATCCAAAATTTTTCTCCATCAATAGTGTACCATTCAGGGTGATATTAAAAATACATCTTACCCAACCCTAAACCAGACCCCAATTTTAAACCGAACATATGTGTGTCCTGAACTCTAACCCTAAGCCTAACCCTTACCATATGCACCCATTCATTCTAATGAATCTCATAGGCTATAATGGAGAATGGAAAAACTTCCAAAACATTTTCCCATCAAGAGTATACCATTCAGTGTGATATTAAAAATACATCTTATCCAACCTTAAACCCAACCCCAAAATTCACCCAAACATAAGTGTGTCCTGAAGTCTAACCCTAACCCTAACCCTTACCATATGGTACCATTCATTCTAATGAATCTCATAGGCTATAATGGAGAATGGAAAAACATCCAAAATTTTTCCACATCAAGAGTGTACCATTCAGTGTGATATTAAAAATACATCTTATCCAACCCTAAACCCAACCCCAATATTCACCCAAACATAAGTGTGTCCTGAAGTCTAACCCTAACCCTAACCCTTACCATATGGGCCCATTGATTCTAATGAATCTCATACGCTATAATGCAGAATGGAAAAACATCCAAAATTTTTCCCCATCAAGAGGGTAGCATTCAGTGTGATATTAAAAATACATCTTATCCAACCCTAAACCCAACCCCAATATTCACCCAAACATAAGTGTGTCCTGAAGTCTAACCCTAACCCTAACCCTTACCATATGGGCCCATTCATTCTAATGAATCTCATAGGCTATAATGGAGAATGGAAAAACATCCAAAATTTTCCCCATCAAGAGTGTACCATTCAGTGTGATATTAAAAATACATCTTATCCAACCCTAAACCCAACCCCAATATTCACCCAATCATAACTGTGTCCTGAAGTCTAACCCTAACCCTAACCCTTACCATATGGGCCCATTCATTCTAATGAATCTCATAGGCTATAATGGAGAATGGAAAAACATCCAAAATTTTTCCCCATCAAGAGGGTAGCATTCAGTGTGATATTAAAAATACATCTTATCCAACCCTAAACCCAACCCCAATATTCACCCAAACATAAGTGTGTCCTGAATTCTAACCCTAACCCTAACCCTTACCATATGGGCCCATTCATTCTAATGAATCTCATAGGCTATAATGGAGAATGGAAAAACATCCAAAATTTTTCCACATCAAGAGTGTACCATTCAGTGTGACATTAAAAATACATCTTATCCAACCCTAAACCCAACCCCAATATTCACCCAAACATAAGTGTGTCCTGAAGTCTAACCCTAACCCTAACCCTTACCATATGGGCCCATTCATTCTAATGAATCTCATAGGCTATAATGGAGAATGGAAAAACATCCAAAATTTTTCCCCATCAAGAGTGTACCATTCAGTGTGATATTAAAAATACATCTTATCCAACCCTAAACCCAACCCCAATATTCACCCAAACATAAGTGTGTCCTGAAGTCTAACCCTAACCCTAACCCTTACCATATGGGCCCATTCATTCTAATGAATCTCATAGGCTATAATGGAGAATGGAAAAACATCCAAAATTTTTCCCCATCAAGAGTGTACCATTCAGTGTGATATTAAAAATACATCTTATCCAACCCTAAACCCAACCCCAATATTCACCCAAACGTAAGTGTGTCCTGAAGTCTAACCCTAACCCTAACCCTTACCATATGGGCCCATTCATTCTAATGAATCTCATAGGCTATAATGGAGAATGGAAAAACTTCCAAAATTTTTCCCCATCAAGAGGGTAGCATTCAGTGTGATATTAAAAATACATCTTATCCAACCCTAAACCCAACCCCAATATTCACCCAAACATAAGTGTGTCCTGAATTATAACCCTAACCCTAACTTTTACCATATGGGCCCATTCATTCTAATGAATCTCATAGGCTATAATGGAGAATGGAAAAACATCCAAAATTTTTCCACATCAAGAGTGTACCATTCAGTGTGATATTAAAAATACATCTTATCCAACCCTAAACCCAACCCCAATATTCACCCAAACATAAGTGTGTCCTGAAGTCTAACCCTAACCCTAACCCTTACCATATGGGCCCATTCATTCTAATGAATCTCATAGGCTATAATGGAGAATGGAAAAACATCCAAAATTTTTCTCCATCAATAGTGTACCATTCAGTGTGATATTAAAAATACATCTTACCCAACCCTAAACCAGACCCCAATTTTAAACCGAACATATGTGTGTCCTGAACTCTAACCCTAACCCTAACCCTTACCATATGGGCCCATTCATTCTAAAGAATCTCATAGGCTATAATGGAGAATGGAAAAACATCCAAAATTTTTCTCCATCAATAGTGTACCATTCAGGGTGATATTAAAAATACATCTTACCCAACCCTAAACCAGTCCCCAATTTTAAACCGAACATATGTGTGTCCTGAACTCTAACCCTAACCCTAACCCTTACCATATGCGCCCATTCATTCTAATGAATCTCATAGGCTATAATGGAGAATGGAAAAACTTCCAAAACATTTTCCCATCTAGAGTATACCATTCAGTGTGATATTAAAAATACATCTTATCCAACCTTAAACCCAACCCCAAAATTCACCCAAACATAAGTGTGTCCTGAAGTCTAACCCTAACCCTAACCCTTACCATATGGTACCATTCATTCTAATGAATCTCATAGGCTATAATGGAGAATGGAAAAACATCCAAAATTTTTCCACATCAAGAGTGTACCATTCAGTGTGATATTAAAAATACATCTTATCCAACCCTAAACGCAACCCCAATATTCACCCAAACATAAGTGTGTCCTGAAGTCTAACCCTAACCCTAACCCTTACCATATGGGCCCATTCATTCTAATGAACCTCATAGGCTATAATGGAGAATGGAAAAACATCCAAAATTTTTCCACATCAAGAGTGTACCATTCAGTGTGATATTAAAAATACATCTTATCCAACCCTAAACCCAACCCCAATATTCACCCAAACATAAGTGTGTCCTGAAGTCTAACCCTAACCCTAACCCTTAGCATATGGGCCCATTCATTCTAATGAATCTCATAGGCTATAATGGAGAATGGAAAAAAATCCAAAATTTTTCCCCATCAAGAGTGTACCATTCAGTGTGATATTAAAAATACATCTTACCCAACGTTAAACCCAACCCCAATATTCACCCAAACATAAGTGTGTCCTGAAGTCTAACCCTAACCCTAACACTTACCATATGGGCCCATTCATTCTAATGAATCTCATAGGCTATAATGGAGAATGCAAAAACATCCAAAATTTTTCCCCATCAAGAGTGTACCATTCAGTGTGATATTAAAAATACATCTTACCCAACCCTAAAGCAGACCCCAATTTTAAACCGAACATATGTGTGCCCTGAACTCTAACCCTAACCCTAACCCTTACCATATGGGCCCATTCATTCTAATGAATCTCATAGGCTATAATGGAGAATGGAAAAACATCCAAAATTTTTCCCCATCAAGAGGGTAGCATTCAGTGTGATATTAAAAATACATCTTATCCAACCCTAAACCCAACCCCAATATTCACCCAAACATAAGTGTGTCCTGAATTCTAACCCTAACCCTAACCCTTACCATATGGGCCCATTCATTCTAAAGAATCTCATAGGCTATAATGGAGAATGGAAAAACATCCAAAATTTTTCCACATCAAGAGTGTACCATTCAGTGTGATATTAAAAATACATCTTATCCAACCCTAAACCCAACCCCAATATTCATCCAAACATAAGTGTGTCCTGAAGTCTAACCCTAACCCTAACCCTTACCATATGGGCCCATTCATTCTAATGAATCTCATAGGCTATAATGGAGAATGGAAAAACATCCAAAATTTTTCCCCATCAAGAGTGTACCATTCAGTGTGATATTAAAAATACATCTTATCCAACCCTAAACCCAACCCCAATATTCACCCAATCATAACTGTGTCCTGAAGTCTAACCCTAACCCTAACCCTTGCCATATGGGCCCATTCATTCTAATGAATCTCATAGGCTATAATGGAGAATGGAAAAACATCCAAAATTTTTCCCCATCAAGAGTGTACCATTCAGTGTGATATTAAAAATACATCTTATCCAACCCTAAACCCAACCCCAATATTTACCCAAACATAAGTGTGTCCTGAAGTCTAACCCTAACCCTAACCCTTACCATATGGGCCCATTCATTCTAATGAATCTCATAGGCTATAATGGAGAATGGAAAAACATCCAAAATTTTTCTCCATCAATAGTGTACCATTCAGTGTGATATTAAAAATACATCTTACCCAACCCTAAACCAGACCCCAATTTTAAACCGAACATATGTGTGTCCTGAACTCTAACCCTAACCCTAACCCTTACCATATGGGCCCATTCATTCTAAAGAATCTCATAGGCTATAATGGAGAATGGAAAAACATCCAAAATTTTTCTCCATCAATAGTGTACCATTCAGGGTGATATTAAAAATACATCTTACCCAACCCTAAACCAGACCCCAATTTTAAACCGAACATATGTGTGTCCTGAACTCTAACCCTAACCCTAACCCTTACCATATGCACCCATTCATTCTAATGAATCTCATAGGCTATAATGGAGAATGGAAAAACTTCCAAAACATTTTCCCATCAAGAGTATACCATTCAGTGTGATATTAAAAATACATCTTATCCAACCTTAAACCCAACCCCAAAATTCACCCAAACATAAGTGTGTCCTGAAGTCTAACCCTAACCCTAACCCTTACCATATGGTACCATTCATTCTAATGAATCTCATAGGCTATAATGGAGAATGGAAAAACATCCAAAATTTTTCCACATCAAGAGTGTACCATTCAGTGTGATATTAAAAATACATCTTATCCAACCCTAAACCCAACCCCAATATTCACCCAAATATAAGTGTGTCCTGAAGTCTAACCCTAACCCTAACCCTTACCATATGGGCCCATTCATTCTAATGAATCTCATAGGCTATAATGGAGAATGGAAAAAAATCCAAAATTTTTCCCCATCAAGAGTGTACCATTCAGTGTGATATTAAAAATACATCTTACCCAACGTTAAACCCAACCCCAATATTCACCCAAACATAAGTGTGTCCTGAAGTCTAACCCTAACCCTAACACTTACCATATGGGCCCATTCATTCTAATGAATCTCATAGGCTATAATGGAGAATGCAAAAACATCCAAAATTTTTCCCCATCAAGAGTGTACCATTCAGTGTGATATTAAAAATACATCTTACCCAACCCTAAAGCAGACCCCAATTTTAAACCGAACATATGTGTGCCCTGAACTCTAACCCTAACCCTAACCCTTACCATATGGGCCCATTCATTCTAATGAATCTCATAGGCTATAATGGAGAATGGAAAAACATCCAAAATTTTTCCCCATCAAGAGGGTAGCATTCAGTGTGATATTAAAAATACATCTTATCCAACCCTAAACCCAACCCCAATATTCACCCAAACATAAGTGTGTCCTGAATTCTAACACTAACCCTAACCCTTACCATATGGGCCCATTCATTCTAAAGAATCTCATAGGCTATAATGGAGAATGGAAAAACATCCAAAATTTTTCCACATCAAGAGTGTACCATTCAGTGTGATATTAAAAATACATCTTATCCAACCCTAAACCCAACCCCAATATTCACCCAAACATAAGTGTGTCCTGAAGTCTAACCCTAACCCTAACCCTTACCATATGGGCCCATTCATTCTAATGAATCTCATAGGCTATAATGGAGAATGGAAAAACATCCAAAATTTTTCCCCATCAAGAGTGTACCATTCAGTGTGATATTAAAAATACATCTTATCCAACCCTAAACCCAACCCCAATATTCACCCAATCATAACTGTGTCCTGAAGTCTACCCCTAACCCTAACCCTTGCCATATGGGCCCATTCATTCTAATGAATCTCATAGGCTATAATGGAGAATGGAAAAACATCCAAAATTTTTCCCCATCAAGAGTGTACCATTCAGTGTGATATTAAAAATACATCTTATCCAACCCTAAACCCAACCCCAATATTCACCCAAACATAAGTGTGTCCTGAAGTCTAACCCTAACCCTAACCCTTACCATATGGGCCCATTCATTCTAATGAATCTCATAGGCTATAATGGAGAATGGAAAAACATCCAAAATTTTTCTCCATCAATAGTGTACCATTCAGTGTGATATTAAAAATACATCTTACCCAACCCTAAACCAGTCCCCAATTTTAAACCGAACATATGTGTGTCCTGAACTCTAACCCTAACCCTAACCCTTACCATATGGGCCCATTCATTCTAAAGAATCTCATAGGCTATAATGGAGAATGGAAAAACATCCAAAATTTTTCTCCATCAATAGTGTACCATTCAGGGTGATATTAAAAATACATCTTACCCAACCCTAAACCAGACCCCAATTTTAAACCGAACATATGTGTGTCCTGAACTCTAACCCTAACCCTAACCCTTACCATATGCACCCATTCATTCTAATGAATCTCATAGGCTATAATGGAGAATGGAAAAACTTCCAAAACATTTTCCCATCAAGAGTATACCATTCAGTGTGATATTAAAAATACATCTTATCCAACCTTAAACCCAACCCCAAAATTCACCCAAACATAAGTGTGTCCTGAAGTCTAACCCTAACCCTAACCCTTACCATATGGTACCATTCATTCTAATGAATCTCATAGGCTATAATGGAGAATGGAAAAACATCCAAAATTTTTCTCCATCAATAGTGTACCATTCAGGGTGATATTAAAAATACATCTTACCCAACCCTAAACCAGACCCCAATTTTAAACCGAACATATGTGTGTCCTGAACTCTAACCCTAACCCTAACCCTTACCATATGCACCCATTCATTCTAATGAATCTCATAGGCTATAATGGAGAATGGAAAAACTTCCAAAACATTTTCCCATCAAGACTATACCATTCAGTGTGATATTAAAAATACATCTTATCCAACCTTAAACCCAACCCCAAAATTCACCCAAACATAAGTGTGTCCTGAAGTCTAACCCTAACCCTAACCCTTACCATATGGTACCATTCATTCTAATGAATCTCATAGGCTATAATGGAGAATGGAAAAACATCCAAAATTTTTCCACATCAAGAGTGTACCATTCAGTGTGATATTAAAAATACATCTTATCCAACCCTAAACCCAACCCCAATATTCACCCAAATATAAGTGTGTCCTGAAGTCTAACCCTAACCCTAACCCTTACCATATGGGCCCATTCATTCTAATGAATCTCATAGGCTATAATGGAGAATGGAAAAAAATCCAAAATTTTTCCCCATCAAGAGTGTACCATTCAGTGTGATATTAAAAATACATCTTACCCAACGTTAAACCCAACCCCAATATTCACCCAAACATAAGTGTGTCCTGAAGTCTAACCCTAACCCTAACACTTACCATATGGGCCCATTCATTCTAATGAATCTCATAGGCTATAATGGAGAATGCAAAAACATCCAAAATTTTTCCCCATCAAGAGTGTACCATTCAGTGTGATATTAAAAATACATCTTACCCAACCCTAAAGCAGACTCCAATTTTAAACCGAACATATGTGTGCCCTGAACTCTAACCCTAACCCTAACCCTTACCATATGGGCCCATTCATTCTAATGAATCTCATAGGCTATAATGGAGAATGGAAAAACATCCAAAATTTTTCCCCATCAAGAGGGTAGCATTCAGTGTGATATTAAAAATACATCTTATCCAACCCTAAACCCAACCCCAATATTCACCCAAACATAAGTGTGTCCTGAATTCTAACACTAACCCTAACCCTTACCATATGGGCCCATTCATTCTAAAGAATCTCATAGGCTATAATGGAGAATGGAAAAACATCCAAAATTTTTCCACATCAAGAGTGTACCATTCAGTGTGATATTAAAAATACATCTTATCCAACCCTAAACCCAACCCCAATATTCACCCAAACATAAGTGTGTCCTGAAGTCTAACCCTAACCCTAACCCTTACCATATGGGCCCATTGATTCTAATGAATCTCATACGCTATAATGCAGAATGGAAAAACATCCAAAATTTTTCCCCATCAAGAGTGTACCATTCAGTGTGATATTAAAAATACATCTTATCCAACCCTAAACCCAACCCCAATATTCACCCAAACATAAGTGTGTCCTGAAGTCTAACCCTAACCCTTACCCTTACCATATGGGCCCATTCATTCTAATGAATCTCATAGGCTATAATGGATAATGGAAGAACATCCAAAATTTTTCTCCATCAATAGTGTACCATTCAGTGTGATATTAAAAATACATCTTATCCAACCTTAAACCCAACCCCAATATTCACCCAAACATAAGTGTGTCCTGAAGTCTAACCCTAACCCTAACCCTTACCATATGGGCCCATTCATTCTAATGAATCTCATAGGCTATAATGGAGAATGCAAAAACATCCAAAATTTTTCCCCATCAAGAGTGTACCATTCAGTGTGATATTAAAAATACATCTTACCCAACCCTAAAGCAGACCCCAATTTTAAACCGAACATATGTGTGCCCTGAACTCTAACCCTAACCCTAACCCTTACCATATGGGCCCATTCATTCTAATGAATCTCATAGGCTATAATGGAGAATGGAAAAACATCCAAAATTTTTCCCCATCAAGAGGGTAGCATTCAGTGTGATATTAAAAATACATCTTATCCAACCCTAAACCCAACCCCAATATTCACCCAGTCATAACTGTGTCCTGAAGTCTAACCCTACCCTAACCCTTACCATATGGGCCCATTCATTCTAATGAATCTCATAGGCTATAATGGAGAATGGAAAAACATCCAAAATTTTTCCCCATCAAGAGTGTACCATTCAGTGTGATATTAAAAATACATCTTATCCAACCCTAAACCCAACCCCAATATTCACCCAAACATAAGTGTGTCCTGAAGTCTAACCCTAACCCTAACCCTTACCATATGGGCCCATTCATTCTCATGAATCTCATAGGCTATAATGGAGAATGGAAAAACATCCAAAATTTTTCCCCATCAAGAGTGTACCATTCAGTGTGATATTAAAAATACATCTTATCCAACCCTAAACCCAACCCCAATATTCACCCAAACATAAGTGTGTCCTGAAGTCTAACCTTAACCCTTACCCTTACCATATGGGCCCATTCATTCTAATGAATCTCATAGGCTATAATGGAGAATGGAAAAACATCCAAAATTTTTCTCCATCAATAGTGTACCATTCAGTGTGATATTAAAAATACATCTTACCCAACCCTAAACCAGACCCCAATTTTAAACCGAACATATGTGTGTCCTGAACTCTAACCCTAACCCTAACCCTTACCATATGGGCCCATTCATTCTAAAGAATCTCATAGGCTATAATGGAGAATGGAAAAACATCCAAAATTTTTCTCCATCAATAGTGTACCATTCAGGGTGATATTAAAAATACATCTTACCCAACCCTAAACCAGACCCCAATTTTAAACCGAACATATGTGTGTCCTGAACTCTAACCCTAACCCTAACCCTTACCATATGCACCCATTCATTCTAATGAATCTCATAGGCTATAATGGAGAATGGAAAAACTTCCAAAACATTTTCCCATCAAGAGTATACCATTCAGTGTGATATTAAAAATACATCTTATCCAACCTTAAACCCAACCCCAAAATTCACCCAAACATAAGTGTGTCCTGAAGTCTAACCCTAACCCTAACCCTTACCATATGGTACCATTCATTCTAATGAATCTCATAGGCTATAATGGAGAATGGAAAAACATCCAAAATTTTTCCACATCAAGAGTGTACCATTCAGTGTGATATTAAAAATACATCTTATCCAACCCTAAACCCAACCCCAATATTCACCCAAATATAAGTGTGTCCTGAAGTCTAACCCTAACCCTAACCCTTACCATATGGGCCCATTCATTCTAATGAATCTCATAGGCTATAATGGAGAATGGAAAAAAATCCAAAATTTTTCCCCATCAAGAGTGTACCATTCAGTGTGATATTAAAAATACATCTTACCCAACGTTAAACCCAACCCCAATATTCACCCAAACATAAGTGTGTCCTGAAGTCTAACGCTACCCTAACCCTTACCATATGGGCCCATTCATTCTAATGAATCTCATAGGCTATAATGGAGAATGGAAAAACATCCAAAATTTTTCCCCATCAAGAGTGTACCATTCAGTGTGATATTAAAAATACATCTTATCCAACCCTAAACCCAACCCCAATATTCACCCAAACATAAGTGTGTCCTGAAGTCTAACCCTAACCCTAACCCTTACCATATGGGCCCATTCATTCTCATGAATCTCATAGGCTATAATGGAGAATGGAAAAACATCCAAAATTTTTCCCCATCAAGAGTGTACCATTCAGTGTGATATTAAAAATACATCTTATCCAACCCTAAACCCAACCCCAATATTCACCCAAACATAAGTGTGTCCTGAAGTCTAACCTTAACCCTTACCCTTACCATATGGGCCCATTCATTCTAATGAATCTCATAGGCTATAATGGAGAATGGAAAAACATCCAAAATTTTTCTCCATCAATAGTGTACCATTCAGTGTGATATTAAAAATACATCTTACCCAACCCTAAACCAGACCCCAATTTTAAACCGAACATATGTGTGTCCTGAACTCTAACCCTAACCCTAACCCTTACCATATGGGCCCATTCATTCTAAAGAATCTCATAGGCTATAATGGAGAATGGAAAAACATCCAAAAATTTTCCCCATCAAGAGGGTAGCATTCAGTGTGATATTAAAAATACATCTTATCCAACCCTAAACCCAACCCCAATATTCACCCAAACATAAGTGTGTCCTGAATTCTAACCCTAACCCTAACCCTTACCATATGGGCCCATTCATTCTAAAGAATCTCATAGGCTATAATGGAGAATGGAAAAACATCCAAAATTTTTCCACATCAAGAGTGTACCATTCAGTGTGATATTAAAAATACATCTTATCCAACCCTAAACCCAACCCCAATATTCACCCAAACATAAGTGTGTCCTGAAGTCTAACCCTAACCCTAACCCTTACCATATGGGCCCATTCATTCTAATGAATCTCATAGGCTATAATGGAGAATGGAAAAACATCCAAAATTTTTCCCCATCAAGAGTGTACCATTCAGTGTGATATTAAAAATACATCTTATCCAACTCTAAACCCAACCCCAATATTCACCCAATCATAACTGTGTCCTGAAGTCTAACCCTAACCCTAACCCTTGCCATATGGGCCCATTCATTCTAATGAATCTCATAGGCTATAATGGAGAATGGAAAAACATCCAAAAGTTTTCCCCATCAAGAGTGTACCATTCAGTGTGATATTAAAAATACATCTTATCCAACCCTAAACCCAACCCCAATATTCACCCAAACATAAGTGTGTCCTGAAGTCTAACCCTAACCCTAACCCTTACCATATGGGCCCATTCATTCTAATGAATCTCATAGGCTATAATGGAGAATGGAAAAACATACAAAATTTTTCTCCATCAATAGTGTACCATTCAGTGTGATATTAAAAATACATCTTACCCAACCCTAAACCAGACCCCAATTTTAAACCGAACATATGTGTGTCCTGAACTCTAACCCTAACCCTAACCCTTACCATATGGGCCCATTCATTCTAAAGAATCTCATAGGCTATAATGGAGAATGGAAAAACATCCAAAATTTTTCTCCATCAGTAGTGTACCATTCAGTGTGATATTAAAAATACATCTTACCCAACCCTAAACCAGACCCCAATTTTAAACCGAACATATGTGTGTCCTGAACTCTAACCCTAACCCTAACCCTTACCATATGCACCCATTCATTCTAATGAATCTCATAGGCTATAATGGAGAATGGAAAAACTTCCAAAACATTTTCCCATCAAGAGTATACCATTCAGTGTGATATTAAAAATACATCTTATCCAACCTTAAACCCAACCCCAAAATTCACCCAAACATAAGTGTGTCTTGAAGTCTAACCCTAACCCTAACCCTTACCATATGGTACCATTCATTCTAATGAATCTCATAGGCTATAATGGAGAATGGAAAAACATCCAAAATTTTTCCACATCAAGAGTGTACCATTCAGTGTGATATTAAAAATACATCTTATCCAACCCTAAACCCAACCCCAATATTCACCCAAACATAAGTGTGTCCTGAAGTCTAACCCTAACCCTAACCCTTACCATATGGGCCCATTGATTCTAATGAATCTCATACGCTATAATGCAGAATGGAAAAACATCCAAAATTTTTCCCCATCAAGAGTGTACCATTCAGTGTGATATTAAAAATACATCTTATCCAACCCTAAACCCAACCCCAATATTCACCCAAACATAAGTGTGTCCTGAAGTCTAACCCTAACCCTTACCCTTACCATATGGGCCCATTCATTCTAATGAATCTCATAGGCTATAATGGATAATGGAAAAACATCCAAAATTTTTCTCCATCAATAGTGTACCATTCAGTGTGATATTAAAAATACATCTTATCCAACCTTAAACCCAACCCCAATATTCACCCAAACATAAGTGTGTCCTGAAGTCTAACCCTAACCCTAACCCTTACCATATGGGCCCATTCATTCTAATGAATCTCATAGGCTATAATGGAGAATGCAAAAACATCCAAAATTTTTCCCCATCAAGAGTGTACCATTCAGTGTGATATTAAAAATACATCTTACCCAACCCTAAAGCAGACCCCAATTTTAAACCGAACATATGTGTGCCCTGAACTCTAACCCTAACCCTAACCCTTACCATATGGGCCCATTCATTCTAATGAATCTCATAGGCTATAATGGAGAATGGAAAAACATCCAAAATTTTTCCCCATCAAGAGGGTAGCATTCAGTGTGATATTAAAAATACATCTTATCCAACCCTAAACCCAACCCCAATATTCACCCAGTCATAACTGTGTCCTGAAGTCTAACCCTACCCTAACCCTTACCATATGGGCCCATTCATTCTAATGAATCTCATAGGCTATAATGGAGAATGGAAAAACATCCAAAAATTTTCTCCATCAATAGTGTACCATTCAGTGTGATATTAAAAATACATCTTATCCAACCTTAAACCCAACCCCAATATTCACCCAAACATAAGTGTGTCCTGAAGTCTAACCCTAACCCTAACCCTTACCATATGGGCCCATTCATTCTAATGAATCTCTTAGGCTATAATGGAGAATGGAAAAACATCCAAAATTTTTCTCCATCAATAGTGTACCATTCAGTGTGATATTAAAAATACATCTTACCCAACCCTAAACCAGACCCCAATTTTAAACCGAACATATGTGTGTCCTGAACTCTAACCCTAACCCTAACCCTTACCATATGGGCCCATTCATTCTAAAGAATCTCATAGGCTATAATGGAGAATGGAAAAACATCCAAAATTTTTCTCCATCAATAGTGTACCATTCAGGGTGATATTAAAAATACATCTTACCCAACCCTAAACCAGACCCCAATTTTAAACCGAACATATGTGTGTCCTGAACTCTAACCCTAACCCTAACCCTTACCATATGCACCCATTCATTCTAATGAATCTCATAGGCTATAATGGAGAATGGAAAAACTTCCAAAACATTTTCCCATCAAGAGTATACCATTCAGTGTGATATTAAAAATACATCTTATCCAACCTTAAACCCAACCCCAAAATTCACCCAAACATAAGTGTGTCCTGAAGTCTAACCCTAACCCTAACCCTTACCATATGGTACCATTCATTCTAATGAATCTCATAGGCTATAATGGAGAATGGAAAAACATCCAAAATTTTTCCACATCAAGAGTGTACCATTCAGTGTGATATTAAAAATACATCTTATCCAACCCTAAACCCAACCCCAATATTCACCCAAACATAAGTGTGTCCTGAAGTCTAACCCTAACCCTAACCCTTACCATATGGGCCCATTGATTCTAATGAATCTCATACGCTATAATGCAGAATGGAAAAACATCCAAAATTTTTCCCCATCAAGAGTGTACCATTCAGTGTGATATTAAAAATACATCTTATCCAACCCTAAACCCAACCCCAATATTCACCCAAACATAAGTGTGTCCTGAAGTCTAACCCTAACCCTTACCCTTACCATATGGGCCCATTCATTCTAATGAATCTCATAGGCTATAATGGATAATGGAAAAACATCCAAAATTTTTCTCCATCAATAGTGTACCATTCAGTGTGATATTAAAAATACATCTTATCCAACCTTAAACCCAACCCCAATATTCACCCAAACATAAGTGTGTCCTGAAGTCTAACCCTAACCCTAACCCTTACCATATGGGCCCATTCATTCTAATGAATCTCATAGGCTATAATGGAGAATGCAAAAACATCCAAAATTTTTCCCCATCAAGAGTGTACCATTCAGTGTGATATTAAAAATACATCTTACCCAACCCTAAAGCAGACCCCAATTTTAAACCGAACATATGTGTGCCCTGAACTCTAACCCTAACCCTAACCCTTACCATATGGGCCCATTCATTCTAATGAATCTCATAGGCTATAATGGAGAATGGAAAAACATCCAAAATTTTTCCCCATCAAGAGGGTAGCATTCAGTGTGATATTAAAAATACATCTTATCCAACCCTAAACCCAACCCCAATATTCACCCAGTCATAACTGTGTCCTGAAGTCTAACCCTACCCTAACCCTTACCATATGGGCCCATTCATTCTAATGAATCTCATAGGCTATAATGGAGAATGGAAAAACATCCAAAATTTTTCCCCATCAAGAGTGTACCATTCAGTGTGATATTAAAAATACATCTTATCCAACCCTAAACCCAACCCCAATATTCACCCAAACATAAGTGTGTCCTGAAGTCTAACCCTAATCCTAACCCTTTCCATATGGGCCCATTCATTCTCATGAATCTCATAGGCTATAATGGAGAATGGAAAAACATCCAAAATTTTTCCCCATCAAGAGTGTACCATTCAGTGTGATATTAAAAATACATCTTATCCAACCCTAAACCCAACCCCAATATTCACCCAAACATAAGTGTGTCCTGAAGTCTAACCCTAACCCTTACCCTTACCATATGGGCCCATTCATTCTAATGAATCTCATAGGCTATAATGGAGAATGGAAAAACATCCAAAATTTTTCTCCATCAATAGTGTACCATTCAGTGTGATATTAAAAATACATCTTATCCAACGTTAAACCCAACCCCAATATTCACCCAAACATAAGTGTGTCCTGAAGTCTAACCCTAACCCTAACCCTTACCATATGGGCCCATTCATTCTAATGAATCTCATAGGCTATAATGGAGAATGCAAAAACATCCAAAATTTTTCCACATCAAGAGTGTACCATTCAGTGTGATATTAAAAATACATCTTACCCAACCCTAAAGCAGACCCCAAGTTTAAACCGAACATATGTGTGCCCTGAACTCTAACCCTAACCCTAACCCTTACCATATGGGCCCATTCATTCTAATGAATCTCATAGGCTATAATGGAAAATGGAAAAACATCCAAATTTTTTCCCCATCAAGAGTGTACCATTCAGTGTGATATTAAAAATACATCTTATCCAACCCTAAACCCAACCCCAATATTCACCCAAACATAAGTGTGTCCTGAAGTCTAACCCTAACCCTAACCCTTACCATATGGGCCCATTCATTCTAATGAATCTCATAGGCTATAATGGAGAATGGAAAAACATCCAAAATTTTTCTCCATCAATAGTGTACCATTCAGTGTGATATTAAAAATACATCTTACCCAACCCTAAAAAAGACCCCAATTTTAAACCGAACATATGTGTGTCCTGAACTCTAACCCTAACCCTAACCCTTACCATATGGGCCCATTCATTCTAAAGAATCTCATAGGCTATAATGGAGAATGGAAAAACATCCAAAATTTTTCTCCATCAATAGTGTACCATTCAGGGTGATATTAAAAATACATCTTACCCAACCCTAAAGCAGACCCCAATTTTAAACCGAACATATGTGTGCCCTGAACTCTAACCCTAACCCTAACCCTTACCATATGGGCCCATTCATTCTAATGAATCTCATAGGCTATAATGGAGAATGGAAAAACATCCAAAATTTTTCCCCATCAAGAGGGTAGCATTCAGTGTGATATTAAAAATACATCTTATCCAACCCTAAACCCAACCCCAATATTCACCCAGTCATAACTGTGTCCTGAAGTCTAACCCTAACCCTAACCCTTACCATATGGGCCCATTCATTCTAAAGAATCTCATAGGCTATAATGGAGAATGGAAAAACATCCAAAATTTTTCTCCATCAATAGTGTACCATTCAGGGTGATATTAAAAATACATCTTACCCAACCCTAAACCAGACCCCAATTTTAAACCGAACATATGTGTGTCCTGAACTCTAACCCTAACCCTTACCATATGCACCCATTCATTCTAATGAATCTCATAGGCTATAATGGAGAATGGAAAAACTTCCAAAACATTTTCCCATCAAGAGTATACCATTCAGTGTGATATTAAAAATACATCTTATCCAACCTTAAACCCAACCCCAAAATTCACCCAAACATAAGTGTGTCCTGAAGTCTAACCCTAACCCTAACCCTTACCATATGGTACCATTCATTCTAATGAATCTCATAGGCTATAATGGAGAATGGAAAAACATCCAAAATTTTTCCACATCAAGAGTGTACCATTCAGTGTGATATTAAAAATACATCTTATCCAACCCTAAACCCAACCCCAATATTCACCCAAACATAAGTGTGTCCTGAAGTCTAACCCTAACCCTAACCCTTACCATATGGGCCCATTCATTCTAATGAATCTCATAGGCTATAATGGAGAATGGAAAAAAATCCAAAATTTTTCCCCATCAAGAGTGTACCATTCAGTGTGATATTAAAAATACATCTTACCCAACGTTAAACCCAACCCCAATATTCACCCAAACATAAGTGTGTCCTGAAGTCTAACCCTAACCCTAACACTTACCATATGGGCCCATTCATTCTAATGAATCTCATAGGCTATAATGGAGAATGCAAAAACATCCAAAATTTTTCCCCATCAAGAGTGTACCATTCAGTGTGATATTAAAAATACATCTTACCCAACCCTAAAGCAGACCCCAATTTTAAACCGAACATATGTGTGCCCTGAACTCTAACCCTAACCCTAACCCTTACCATATGGGCCCATTCATTCTAATGAATCTCATAGGCTATAATGGAGAATGGAAAAACATCCAAAATTTTTCCCCATCAAGAGGGTAGCATTCAGTGTGATATTAAAAATACATCTTATCCAACCCTAAACCCAACCCCAATATTCACCCAAACATAAGTGTGTCCTGAATTCTAACACTAACCCTAACCCTTACCATATGGGCCCATTCATTCTAAAGAATCTCATAGGCTATAATGGAGAATGGAAAAACATCCAAAATTTTTCCACATCAAGAGTGTACCATTCAGTGTGATATTAAAAATACATCTTATCCAACCCTAAACCCAACCCCAATATTCACCCAAACATAAGTGTGTCCTGAAGTCTAACCCTAACCCTAACCCTTACCATATGGGCCCATTCATTCTAATGAATCTCATAGGCTATAATGGAGAATGGAAAAACATCCAAAATTTTTCCCCATCAAGAGTGTACCATTCAGTGTGATATTAAAAATACATCTTATCCAACCCTAAACCCAACCCCAATATTCACCCAATCATAACTGTGTCCTGAAGTCTACCCCTAACCCTAACCCTTGCCATATGGGCCCATTCATTCTAATGAATCTCATAGGCTATAATGGAGAATGGAAAAACATCCAAAATTTTTCCCCATCAAGAGTGTACCATTCAGTGTGATATTAAAAATACATCTTATCCAACCCTAAACCCAACCCCAATATTCACCCAAACATAAGTGTGTCCTGAAGTCTAACCCTAACCCTAACCCTTACCATATGGGCCCATTCATTCTAATGAATCTCATAGGCTATAATGGAGAATGGAAAAACATCCAAAATTTTTCTCCATCAATAGTGTACCATTCAGTGTGATATTAAAAATACATCTTACCCAACCCTAAACCAGACCCCAATTTTAAACCGAACATATGTGTGTCCTGAACTCTAACCCTAACCCTAACCCTTACCATATGGGCCCATTCATTCTAAAGAATCTCATAGGCTATAATGGAGAATGGAAAAACATCCAAAATTTTTCTCCATCAATAGTGTACCATTCAGGGTGATATTAAAAATACATCTTACCCAACCCTAAACCAGACCCCAATTTTAAACCGAACATATGTGTGTCCTGAACTCTAACCCTAACCCTAACCCTTACCATATGCACCCATTCATTCTAATGAATCTCATAGGCTATAATGGAGAATGGAAAAACTTCCAAAACATTTTCCCATCAAGAGTATACCATTCAGTGTGATATTAAAAATACATCTTATCCAACCTTAAACCCAACCCCAAAATTCACCCAAACATAAGTGTGTCCTGAAGTCTAACCCTAACCCTAACCCTTACCATATGGTACCATTCATTCTAATGAATCTCATAGGCTATAATGGAGAATGGAAAAACATCCAAAATTTTTCTCCATCAATAGTGTACCATTCAGGGTGATATTAAAAATACATCTTACCCAACCCTAAACCAGACCCCAATTTTAAACCGAACATATGTGTGTCCTGAACTCTAACCCTAACCCTAACCCTTACCATATGCACCCATTCATTCTAATGAATCTCATAGGCTATAATGGAGAATGGAAAAACTTCCAAAACATTTTCCCATCAAGAGTATACCATTCAGTGTGATATTAAAAATACATCTTATCCAACCTTAAACCCAACCCCAAAATTCACCCAAACATAAGTGTGTCCTGAAGTCTAACCCTAACCCTAACCCTTACCATATGGTACCATTCATTCTAATGAATCTCATAGGCTATAATGGAGAATGGAAAAACATCCAAAATTTTTCCACATCAAGAGTGTACCATTCAGTGTGATATTAAAAATACATCTTATCCAACCCTAAACCCAACCCCAATATTCACCCAAATATAAGTGTGTCCTGAAGTCTAACCCTAACCCTAACCCTTACCATATGGGCCCATTCATTCTAATGAATCTCATAGGCTATAATGGAGAATGGAAAAAAATCCAAAATTTTTCCCCATCAAGAGTGTACCATTCAGTGTGATATTAAAAATACATCTTACCCAACGTTAAACCCAACCCCAATATTCACCCAAACATAAGTGTGTCCTGAAGTCTAACCCTAACCCTAACACTTACCATATGGGCCCATTCATTCTAATGAATCTCATAGGCTATAATGGAGAATGCAAAAACATCCAAAATTTTTCCCCATCAAGAGTGTACCATTCAGTGTGATATTAAAAATACATCTTACCCAACCCTAAAGCAGACTCCAATTTTAAACCGAACATATGTGTGCCCTGAACTCTAACCCTAACCCTAACCCTTACCATATGGGCCCATTCATTCTAATGAATCTCATAGGCTATAATGGAGAATGGAAAAACATCCAAAATTTTTCCCCATCAAGAGGGTAGCATTCAGTGTGATATTAAAAATACATCTTATCCAACCCTAAACCCAACCCCAATATTCACCCAAATATAAGTGTGTCCTGAATTCTAACACTAACCCTAACCCTTACCATATGGGCCCATTCATTCTAAAGAATCTCATAGGCTATAATGGAGAATGGAAAAACATCCAAAATTTTTCCACATCAAGAGTGTACCATTCAGTGTGATATTAAAAATACATCTTATCCAACCCTAAACCCAACCCCAATATTCACCCAAACATAAGTGTGTCCTGAAGTCTAACCCTAACCCTAACCCTTACCATATGGGCCCATTCATTCTAATGAATCTCATAGGCTATAATGGAGAATGGAAAAACATCCAAAATTTTTCCCCATCAAGAGTGTACCATTCAGTGTGATATTAAAAATACATCTTATCCAACCCTAAACCCAACCCCAATATTCACCCAATCATAACTGTGTCCTGAAGTCTACCCCTAACCCTAACCCTTGCCATATGGGCCCATTCATTCTAATGAATCTCATAGGCTATAATGGAGAATGGAAAAACATCCAAAATTTTTCTCCATCAATAGTGTACCATTCAGTGTGATATTAAAAATACATCTTACCCAACCCTAAACCAGACCCCAATTTTAAACCGAACATATGTGTGTCCTGAACTCTAACCCTAACCCTAACCCTTACCATATGGGCCCATTCATTCTAAAGAATCTCATAGGCTATAATGGAGAATGGAAAAACATCCAAAATTTTTCTCCATCAATAGTGTACCATTCAGGGTGATATTAAAAATACATATTACCCAACCCTAAACCAGACCCCAATTTTAAACCGAACATATGTGTGTCCTGAACTCTAACCCTAACCCTTACCATATGCACCCATTCATTCTAATGAATCTCATAGGCTATAATGGAGAATGGAAAAACTTCCAAAACATTTTCCCATCAAGAGTATACCATTCAGTGTGATATTAAAAATACATCTTATCCAACCTTAAACCCAACCCCAAAATTCACCCAAACATAAGTGTGTCCTGAAGTCTAACCCTAACCCTAACCCTTACCATATGGTACCATTCATTCTAATGAATCTCATAGGCTATAATGGAGAATGGAAAAACATCCAAAATTTTTCCACATCAAGAGTGTACCATTCAGTGTGATATTAAAAATACATCTTATCCAACCCTAAACCCAACCCCAATATTCACCCAAACATAAGTGTGTCCTGAAGTCTAACCCTAACCCTAACCCTTACCATATGGGCCCATTGATTCTAATGAATCTCATACGCTATAATGCAGAATGGAAAAACATCCAAAATTTTTCCCCATCAAGAGTGTACCATTCAGTGTGATATTAAAAATACATCTTATCCAACCCTAAACCCAACCCCAATATTCACCCAAACATAAGTGTGTCCTGAAGTCTAACCCTAACCCTTACCCTTACCATATGGGCCCATTCATTCTAATGAATCTCATAGGCTATAATGGATAATGGAAGAACATCCAAAATTTTTCTCCATCAATAGTGTACCATTCAGTGTGATATTAAAAATACATCTTATCCAACCTTAAACCCAACCCCAATATTCACCCAAACATAAGTGTGTCCTGAAGTCTAACCCTAACCCTAACCCTTACCATATGGGCCCATTCATTCTAATGAATCTCATAGGCTATAATGGAGAATGCAAAAACATCCAAAATTTTTCCCCATCAAGAGTGTACCATTCAGTGTGATATTAAAAATACATCTTACCCAACCCTAAAGCAGACCCCAATTTTAAACCGAACATATGTGTGCCCTGAACTCTAACCCTAACCCTAACCCTTACCATATGGGCCCATTCATTCTAATGAATCTCATAGGCTATAATGGAGAATGGAAAAACATCCAAAATTTTTCCCCATCAAGAGGGTAGCATTCAGTGTGATATTAAAAATACATCTTATCCAACCCTAAACCCAACCCCAATATTCACCCAGTCATAACTGTGTCCTGAAGTCTAACCCTACCCTAACCCTTACCATATGGGCCCATTCATTCTAATGAATCTCATAGGCTATAATGGAGAATGGAAAAACATCCAAAATTTTTCCCCATCAAGAGTGTACCATTCAGTGTGATATTAAAAATACATCTTATCCAACCCTAAACCCAACCCCAATATTCACCCAAACATAAGTGTGTCCTGAAGTCTAACCCTAACCCTAACCCTTACCATATGGGCCCATTCATTCTCATGAATCTCATAGGCTATAATGGAGAATGGAAAAACATCCAAAATTTTTCCCCATCAAGAGTGTACCATTCAGTGTGATATTAAAAATACATCTTATCCAACCCTAAACCCAACCCCAATATTCACCCAAACATAAGTGTGTCCTGAAGTCTAACCTTAACCCTTACCCTTACCATATGGGCCCATTCATTCTAATGAATCTCATAGGCTATAATGGAGAATGGAAAAACATCCAAAATTTTTCTCCATCAATAGTGTACCATTCAGTGTGATATTAAAAATACATCTTACCCAACCCTAAACCAGACCCCAATTTTAAACCGAACATATGTGTGTCCTGAACTCTAACCCTAACCCTAACCCTTACCATATGGGCCCATTCATTCTAAAGAATCTCATAGGCTATAATGGAGAATGGAAAAACATCCAAAATTTTTCTCCATCAATAGTGTACCATTCAGGGTGATATTAAAAATACATCTTACCCAACCCTAAACCAGACCCCAATTTTAAACCGAACATATGTGTGTCCTGAACTCTAACCCTAACCCTAACCCTTACCATATGCACCCATTCATTCTAATGAATCTCATAGGCTATAATGGAGAATGGAAAAACTTCCAAAACATTTTCCCATCAAGAGTATACCATTCAGTGTGATATTAAAAATACATCTTATCCAACCTTAAACCCAACCCCAAAATTCACCCAAACATAAGTGTGTCCTGAAGTCTAACCCTAACCCTAACCCTTACCATATGGTACCATTCATTCTAATGAATCTCATAGGCTATAATGGAGAATGGAAAAACATCCAAAATTTTTCCACATCAAGAGTGTACCATTCAGTGTGATATTAAAAATACATCTTATCCAACCCTAAACCCAACCCCAATATTCACCCAAATATAAGTGTGTCCTGAAGTCTAACCCTAACCCTAACCCTTACCATATGGGCCCATTCATTCTAATGAATCTCATAGGCTATAATGGAGAATGGAAAAAAATCCAAAATTTTTCCCCATCAAGAGTGTACCATTCAGTGTGATATTAAAAATACATCTTACCCAACGTTAAACCCAACCCCAATATTCACCCAAACATAAGTGTGTCCTGAAGTCTAACCCTACCCTAACCCTTACCATATGGGCCCATTCATTCTAATGAATCTCATAGGCTATAATGGAGAATGGAAAAACATCCAAAATTTTTCCCCATCAAGAGTGTACCATTCAGTGTGATATTAAAAATACATCTTATCCAACCCTAAACCCAACCCCAATATTCACCCAAACATAAGTGTGTCCTGAAGTCTAACCCTAACCCTAACCCTTACCATATGGGCCCATTCATTCTCATGAATCTCATAGGCTATAATGGAGAATGGAAAAACATCCAAAATTTTTCCACATCAAGAGTGTACCATTCAGTGTGATATTAAAAATAAATCTTATCCAACCCTAAACCCAACCCCAATATTCACCCAAACATAAGTGTGTCCTGAAGTCTAACCCTAACCCTTACCCTTACCATATGGGCCCATTCATTCTAATGAATCTCATAGGCTATAATGGAGAATGGAAAAACATCCAAAATTTTTCTCCATCAATAGTGTACCATTCAGTGTGATATTAAAAATACATCTTACCCAACCCTAAACCAGACCCCAATTTTAAACCGAACATATGTGTGTCCTGAACTCTAACCCTAACCCTAACCCTTACCATATGGGCCCATTCATTCTAAAGAATCTCATAGGCTATAATGGAGAATGGAAAAACATCCAAAATTTTTCTCCATCAATAGTGTACCATTCAGGGTGATATTAAAAATACATCTTACCCAACCCTAAACCAGACCCCAATTTTAAACCGAACATATGTGTGTCCTGAACTCTAACCCTAACCCTAACCCTTACCATATGCACCCATTCATTCTAATGAATCTCATAGGCTATAATGGAGAATGGAAAAACTTCCAAAACATTTTCCCATCAAGAGTATACCATTCAGTGTGATATTAAAAATACATCTTATCCAACCTTAAACCCAACCCCAAAATTCACCCAAACATAAGTGTGTCCTGAAGTCTAACCCTAACCCTAACCCTTACCATATGGTACCATTCATTCTAATGAATCTCATAGGCTATAATGGAGAATGGAAAAACATCCAAAATTTTTCCACATCAAGAGTGTACCATTCAGTGTGATATTAAAAATACATCTTATCCAACCCTAAACCCAACCCCAATATTCACCCAAATATAAGTGTGTCCTGAAGTCTAACCCTAACCCTAACCCTTACCATATGGGCCCATTCATTCTAATGAATCTCTTAGGCTATAATGGAGAATGGAAAAACATCCAAAATTTTTCTCCATCAATAGTGTACCATTCAGTGTGATATTAAAAATACATCTTACCCAACCCTAAACCAGACCCCAATTTTAAACCGAACATATGTGTGTCCTGAACTCTAACCCTAACCCTAACCCTTACCATATGGGCCCATTCATTCTAAAGAATCTCATAGGCTATAATGGAGAATGGAAAAACATCCAAAATTTTTCTCCATCAATAGTGTACCATTCAGGGTGATATTAAAAATACATCTTACCCAACCCTAAACCAGACCCCAATTTTAAACCGAACATATGTGTGTCCTGAACTCTAACCCTTACCATATGCACCCATTCATTCTAATGAATCTCATAGGCTATAATGGAGAATGGAAAAACTTCCAAAACATTTTCCCATCAAGAGTATACCATTCAGTGTGATATTAAAAATACATCTTATCCAACCTTAAACCCAACCCCAAAATTCACCCAAACATAAGTGTGTCCTGAAGTCTAACCCTAACCCTAACCCTTACCATATGGTACCATTCATTCTAATGAATCTCATAGGCTATAATGGAGAATGGAAAAACATCCAAAATTTTTCCACATCAAGAGTGTACCATTCAGTGTGATATTAAAAATACATCTTATCCAACCCTAAACCCAACCCCAATATTCACCCAAACATAAGTGTGTCCTGAAGTCTAACCCTAACCCTAACCCTTACCATATGGGCCCATTGATTCTAATGAATCTCATACGCTATAATGCAGAATGGAAAAACATCCAAAATTTTTCCCCATCAAGAGTGTACCATTCAGTGTGATATTAAAAATACATCTTATCCAACCCTAAACCCAACCCCAATATTCACCCAAACATAAGTGTGTCCTGAAGTCTAACCCTAACCCTTACCCTTACCATATGGGCCCATTCATTCTAATGAATCTCATAGGCTATAATGGAGAATGGAAAAACATCCAAAATTTTTCTCCATCAATAGTGTACCATTCAGTGTGATATTAAAAATACATCTTATCCAACCTTAAACCCAACCCCAATATTCACCCAAACATAAGTGTGTCCTGAAGTCTAACCCTAACCCTAACCCTTACCATATGGGCCCATTCATTCTAATGAATCTCATAGGCTATAATGGAGAATGCAAAAACATCCAAAATTTTTCCCCATCAAGAGTGTACCATTCAGTGTGATATTAAAAATACATCTTACCCAACCCTAAAGCAGACCCCAATTTTAAACCGAACATATGTGTGCCCTGAACTCTAACCCTAACCCTAACCCTTACCATATGGGCCCATTCATTCTAATGAATCTCATAGGCTATAATGGAGAATGGAAAAACATCCAAAATTTTTCCCCATCAAGAGGGTAGCATTCAGTGTGATATTAAAAATACATCTTATCCAACCCTAAACCCAACCCCAATATTCACCCAGTCATAACTGTGTCCTGAAGTCTAACCCTACCCTAACCCTTACCATATGGGCCCATTCATTCTAATGAATCTCATAGGCTATAATGGAGAATGGAAAAACATCCAAAATTTTTCCCCATCAAGAGTGTACCATTCAGTGTGATATTAAAAATACATCTTATCCAACCCTAAACCCAACCCCAATATTCACCCAAACATAAGTGTGTCCTGAAGTCTAACCCTAACCCTAACCCTTTCCATATGGGCCCATTCATTCTCATGAATCTCATAGGCTATAATGGAGAATGGAAAAACATCCAAAATTTTTCCCCATCAAGAGTGTACCATTCAGTGTGATATTAAAAATACATCTTATCCAACCCTAAACCCAACCCCAATATTCACCCAAACATAAGTGTGTCCTGAAGTCTAACCCTAACCCTTACCCTTACCATATGGGCCCATTCATTCTAATGAATCTCATAGGCTATAATGGAGAATGGAAAAACATCCAAAATTTTTCTCCATCAATAGTGTACCATTCAGTGTGATATTAAAAATACATCTTATCCAACGTTAAACCCAACCCCAATATTCACCCAAACATAAGTGTGTCCTGAAGTCTAACCCTAACCCTAACCCTTACCATATGGGCCCATTCATTCTAATGAATCTCATAGGCTATAATGGAGAATGCAAAAACATCCAAAATTTTTCCACATCAAGAGTGTACCATTCAGTGTGATATTAAAAATACATCTTACCCAACCCTAAAGCAGACCCCAAGTTTAAACCGAACATATGTGTGCCCTGAACTCTAACCCTAACCCTAACCCTTACCATATGGGCCCATTCATTCTAATGAATCTCATAGGCTATAATGGAAAATGGAAAAACATCCAAATTTTTTCCCCATCAAGAGTGTACCATTCAGTGTGATATTAAAAATACATCTTATCCAACCCTAAACCCAACCCCAATATTCACCCAAACATAAGTGTGTCCTGAAGTCTAACCCTAACCCTAACCCTTACCATATGGGCCCATTCATTCTAATGAATCTCATAGGCTATAATGGAGAATGGAAAAACATCCAAAATTTTTCTCCATCAATAGTGTACCATTCAGTGTGATATTAAAAATACATCTTACCCAACCCTAAAAAAGACCCCAATTTTAAACCGAACATATGTGTGTCCTGAACTCTAACCCTAACCCTAACCCTTACCATATGGGCCCATTCATTCTAAAGAATCTCATAGGCTATAATGGAGAATGGAAAAACATCCAAAATTTTTCTCCATCAATAGTGTACCATTCAGGGTGATATTAAAAATACATCTTACCCAACCCTAAAGCAGACCCCAATTTTAAACCGAACATATGTGTGCCCTGAACTCTAACCCTAACCCTAACCCTTACCATATGGGCCCATTCATTCTAATGAATCTCATAGGCTATAATGGAGAATGGAAAAACATCCAAAATTTTTCCCCATCAAGAGGGTAGCATTCAGTGTGATATTAAAAATACATCTTATCCAACCCTAAACCCAACCCCAATATTCACCCAGTCATAACTGTGTCCTGAAGTCTAACCCTAACCCTAACCCTTACCATATGGGCCCATTCATTCTAAAGAATCTCATAGGCTATAATGGAGAATGGAAAAACATCCAAAATTTTTCTCCATCAATAGTGTACCATTCAGGGTGATATTAAAAATACATCTTACCCAACCCTAAACCAGACCCCAATTTTAAACCGAACATATGTGTGTCCTGAACTCTAACCCTAACCCTTACCATATGCACCCATTCATTCTAATGAATCTCATAGGCTATAATGGAGAATGGAAAAACTTCCAAAACATTTTCCCATCAAGAGTATACCATTCAGTGTGATATTAAAAATACATCTTATCCAACCTTAAACCCAACCCCAAAATTCACCCAAACATAAGTGTGTCCTGAAGTCTAACCCTAACCCTAACCCTTACCATATGGTACCATTCATTCTAATGAATCTCATAGGCTATAATGGAGAATGGAAAAACATCCAAAATTTTTCCACATCAAGAGTGTACCATTCAGTGTGATATTAAAAATACATCTTATCCAACCCTAAACCCAACCCCAATATTCACCCAAACATAAGTGTGTCCTGAAGTCTAACCCTAACCCTAACCCTTACCATATGGGCCCATTGATTCTAATGAATCTCATACGCTATAATGCAGAATGGAAAAACATCCAAAATTTTTCCCCATCAAGAGTGTACCATTCAGTGTGATATTAAAAATACATCTTATCCAACCCTAAACCCAACCCCAATATTCACCCAAACATAAGTGTGTCCTGAAGTCTAACCCTAACCCTTACCCTTACCATATGGGCCCATTCATTCTAATGAATCTCATAGGCTATAATGGAGAATGGAAAAACATCCAAAATTTTTCTCCATCAATAGTGTACCATTCAGTGTGATATTAAAAATACATCTTATCCAACCTTAAACCCAACCCCAATATTCACCCAAACATAAGTGTGTCCTGAAGTCTAACCCTAACCCTAACCCTTACCATATGGGCCCATTCATTCTAATGAATCTCATAGGCTATAATGGAGAATGCAAAAACATCCAAAATTTTTCCCCATCAAGAGTGTACCATTCAGTGTGATATTAAAAATACATCTTACCCAACCCTAAAGCAGACCCCAATTTTAAACCGAACATATGTGTGCCCTGAACTCTAACCCTAACCCTAACCCTTACCATATGGGCCCATTCATTCTAATGAATCTCATAGGCTATAATGGAGAATGGAAAAACATCCAAAATTTTTCCCCATCAAGAGGGTAGCATTCAGTGTGATATTAAAAATACATCTTATCCAACCCTAAACCCAACCCCAATATTCACCCAGTCATAACTGTGTCCTGAAGTCTAACCCTACCCTAACCCTTACCATATGGGCCCATTCATTCTAATAAATCTCATAGGCTATAATGGAGAATGGAAAAACATCCAAAAATTTTCTCCATCAATAGTGTGCCATTCAGTGTGATATTAAAAATACATCTTATCCAACCTTAAACCCAACCCCAATATTCACCCAAACATAAGTGTGTCCTGAAGTCTAACCCTAACCCTAACCCTTACCATATGGGCCCATTCATTCTAATGAATCTCATAGGCTATAATGGAGAATGCAAAAACATCCAAAATTTTTCCCCATCAAGAGTGTACCATTCAGTGTGATATTAAAAATACATCTTACCCAACCCTAAAGCAGACCCCAATTTTAAACCGAACATATGTGTGCCCTGAACTCTAACCCTAACCCTAACCCTTACCATATGGGCCCATTCATTCTAATGAATCTCATAGGCTATAATGGAGAATGGAAAAACATCCAAAATTTTTCCCCATCAAGAGGGTAGCATTCAGTGTGATATTAAAAATACATCTTATCCAACCCTAAACCCAACCCCAATATTCACGCAGTCATAACTGTGTCCTGAAGTCTAACCCTACCCTAACCCTTACCATATGGGCCCATTCATTCTAATGAATCTCATAGGCTATAATGGAGAATGGAAAAACATCCAAAATTTTTCCACATCAAGAGTGTACCATTCAGTGTGATATTAAAAATACATCTTATCCAACCCTAAACCCAACCCCAATATTCACCCAAACATAAGTGTGTCCTGAAGTCTAATCCTAACCCTAACCCTTACCATATGGGCCCATTCATTCTAATGAATCTCATAGGCTATAATGGAGAATGGAAAAACATCCAAAATTTTTCCCCATCAAGAGTGTACCATTCAGTGTGATATTAAAAATACATCTTATCCAACCCTAAACCCAACCCCAATATTCACCCAATCATAACTGTGTCCTGAAGTCTAACCCTAAACCTAACCCTTACCATATGGGCCCATTCATTCTAATGAATCTCATAGGCTATAATGGAGAATGGAAAAACATCCAAATTTTTTCCCCATCAAGAGTGTACCATTCAGTGTGATATTAAAAATACATCTTATCCAACCCTAAACCCAACCCCAATATTCACCCAAACATAAGTGTGTCCTGAAGTCTAACCCTAACCCTAACCCTTACCATATGGGCCCATTCATTCTAATGAATCTCATAGGCTATAATGGAGAATGGAAAAACATCCAAAATTTTTCTCCATCAATAGTGTACCATTCAGTGTGATATTAAAAATACATCTTACCCAACCCTAAAAAAGACCCCAATTTTAAACCGAACATATGTGTGTCCTGAACTCTAACCCTAACCCTAACCCTTACCATATGGGCCCATTCATTCTAAAGAATCTCATAGGCTATAATGGAGAATGGAAAAACATCCAAAATTTTTCTCCATCAATAGTGTACCATTCAGGGTGATATTAAAAATACATCTTACCCAACCCTAAAGCAGACCCCAATTTTAAACCGAACATATGTGTGCCCTGAACTCTAACCCTAACCCTAACCCTTACCATATGGGCCCATTCATTCTAATGAATCTCATAGGCTATAATGGAGAATGGAAAAACATCCAAAATTTTTCCCCATCAAGAGGGTAGCATTCAGTGTGATATTAAAAATACATCTTATCCAACCCTAAACCCAACCCCAATATTCACCCAGTCATAACTGTGTCCTGAAGTCTAACCCTAACCCTAACCCTTACCATATGGGCCCATTCATTCTAAAGAATCTCATAGGCTATAATGGAGAATGGAAAAACATCCAAAATTTTTCTCCATCAATAGTGTACCATTCAGGGTGATATTAAAAATACATCTTACCCAACCCTAAACCAGACCCCAATTTTAAACCGAACATATGTGTGTCCTGAACTCTAACCCTAACCCTTACCATATGGGCCCATTCATTCTAATGAATCTCATAGGCTATAATGGAGAATGGAAAAACATCCAAAATTTTTCTCCATCAATAGTGTACCATTCAGGGTGATATTAAAAATACATCTTACCCAACCCTAAAGCAGACCCCAATTTTAAACCGAACATATGTGTGCCCTGAACTCTAACCCTAACCCTAACCCTTACCATATGGGCCCATTCATTCTAATGAATCTCATAGGCTATAATGGAGAATGGAAAAACATCCAAAATTTTTCCCCATCAAGAGGGTAGCATTCAGTGTGATATTAAAAATACATCTTATCCAACCCTAAACCCAACCCCAATATTCACCCAGTCATAACTGTGTCCTGAAGTCTAACCCTAACCCTAACCCTTACCATATGGGCCCATTCATTCTAAAGAATCTCATAGGCTATAATGGAGAATGGAAAAACATCCAAAATTTTTCTCCATCAATAGTGTACCATTCAGGGTGATATTAAAAATACATCTTACCCAACCCTAAACCAGACCCCAATTTTAAACCGAACATATGTGTGTCCTGAACTCTAACCCTAACCCTTACCATATGCACCCATTCATTCTAATGAATCTCATAGGCTATAATGGAGAATGGAAAAACTTCCAAAACATTTTCCCATCAAGAGTATACCATTCAGTGTGATATTAAAAATACATCTTATCCAACCTTAAACCCAACCCCAAAATTCACCCAAACATAAGTGTGTCCTGAAGTCTAACCCTAACCCTAACCCTTACCATATGGTACCATTCATTCTAATGAATCTCATAGGCTATAATGGAGAATGGAAAAACATCCAAAATTTTTCCACATCAAGAGTGTACCATTCAGTGTGATATTAAAAATACATCTTATCCAACCCTAAACCCAACCCCAATATTCACCCAGTCATAACTGTGTCCTGAAGTCTAACCCTAACCCTAACCCTTACCATATGGGCCCATTCATTCTAAAGAATCTCATAGGCTATAATGGAGAATGGAAAAAACATCCAAAATTTTTCTCCATCAATAGTGTACCATTCAGGGTGATATTAAAAATACATCTTACCCAACCCTAAACCAGACCCCAATTTTAAACCGAACATATGTGTGTCCTGAACTCTAACCCTAACCCTTACCATATGCACCCATTCATTCTAATGAATCTCATAGGCTATAATGGAGAATGGAAAAACTTCCAAAACATTTTCCCATCAAGAGTATACCATTCAGTGTGATATTAAAAATACATCTTATCCAACCTTAAACCCAACCCCAAAATTCACCCAAACATAAGTGTGTCCTGAAGTCTAACCCTAACCCTAACCCTTACCATATGGTACCATTCATTCTAATGAATCTCATAGGCTATAATGGAGAATGGAAAAACATCCAAAATTTTTCCACATCAAGAGTGTACCATTCAGTGTGATATTAAAAATACATCTTATCCAACCCTAAACCCAACCCCAATATTCACCCAAACATAAGTGTGTCCTGAAGTCTAACCCTAACCCTAACCCTTACCATATGGGCCCATTGATTCTAATGAATCTCATACGCTATAATGCAGAATGGAAAAACATCCAAAATTTTTCCCCATCAAGAGTGTACCATTCAGTGTGATATTAAAAATACATCTTATCCAACCCTAAACCCAACCCCAATATTCACCCAAACATAAGTGTGTCCTGAAGTCTAACCCTAACCCTTACCCTTACCATATGGGCCCATTCATTCTAATGAATCTCATAGGCTATAATGGAGAATGGAAAAACATCCAAAATTTTTCTCCATCAATAGTGTACCATTCAGTGTGATATTAAAAATACATCTTATCCAACCTTAAACCCAACCCCAATATTCACCCAAACATAAGTGTGTCCTGAAGTCTAACCCTAACCCTAACCCTTACCATATGGGCCCATTCATTCTAATGAATCTCATAGGCTATAATGGAGAATGCAAAAACATCCAAAATTTTTCCCCATCAAGAGTGTACCATTCAGTGTGATATTAAAAATACATCTTACCCAACCCTAAAGCAGACCCCAATTTTAAACCGAACATATGTGTGCCCTGAACTCTAACCCTAACCCTAACCCTTACCATATGGGCCCATTCATTCTAATGAATCTCATAGGCTATAATGGAGAATGGAAAAACATCCAAAATTTTTCCCCATCAAGAGGGTAGCATTCAGTGTGATATTAAAAATACATCTTATCCAACCCTAAACCCAACCCCAATATTCACCCAGTCATAACTGTGTCCTGAAGTCTAACCCTACCCTAACCCTTACCATATGGGCCCATTCATTCTAATAAATCTCATAGGCTATAATGGAGAATGGAAAAACATCCAAAAATTTTCTCCATCAATAGTGTGCCATTCAGTGTGATATTAAAAATACATCTTATCCAACCTTAAACCCAACCCCAATATTCACCCAAACATAAGTGTGTCCTGAAGTCTAACCCTAACCCTAACCCTTACCATATGGGCCCATTCATTCTAATGAATCTCATAGGCTATAATGGAGAATGCAAAAACATCCAAAATTTTTCCCCATCAAGAGTGTACCATTCAGTGTGATATTAAAAATACATCTTACCCAACCCTAAAGCAGACCCCAATTTTAAACCGAACATATGTGTGCCCTGAACTCTAACCCTAACCCTAACCCTTACCATATGGGCCCATTCATTCTAATGAATCTCATAGGCTATAATGGAGAATGGAAAAACATCCAAAATTTTTCCCCATCAAGAGGGTAGCATTCAGTGTGATATTAAAAATACATCTTATCCAACCCTAAACCCAACCCCAATATTCACCCAGTCATAACTGTGTCCTGAAGTCTAACCCTACCCTAACCCTTACCATATGGGCCCATTCATTCTAATGAATCTCATAGGCTATAATGGAGAATGGAAAAACATCCAAAATTTTTCCACATCAAGAGTGTACCATTCAGTGTGATATTAAAAATACATCTTATCCAACCCTAAACCCAACCCCAATATTCACCCAAACATAAGTGTGTCCTGAAGTCTAATCCTAACCCTAACCCTTACCATATGGGCCCATTCATTCTAATGAATCTCATAGGCTATAATGGAGAATGGAAAAACATCCAAAATTTTTCCCCATCAAGAGTGTACCATTCAGTGTGATATTAAAAATACATCTTATCCAACCCTAAACCCAACCCCAATATTCACCCAATCATAACTGTGTCCTGAAGTCTAACCCTAAACCTAACCCTTACCATATGGGCCCATTCATTCTAATGAATCTCATAGGCTATAATGGAGAATGGAAAAACATCCAAATTTTTTCCCCATCAAGAGTGTACCATTCAGTGTGATATTAAAAATACATCTTATCCAACCCTAAACCCAACCCCAATATTCACCCAAACATAAGTGTGTCCTGAAGTCTAACCGTAAACCCTAACCCTTACCATATGGGCCCATTCATTCTAATGAATCTCATAGGCTATAATGGAGAATGGAAAAACATCCAAAATTTTTCTCCATCAATAGTGTACCATTCAGTGTGATATTAAAAATACATCTTACCCAACCCTAAAAAAGACCCCAATTTTAAACCGAACATATGTGTGTCCTGAACTCTAACCCTAACCCTAACCCTTACCATATGGGCCCATTCATTCTAAAGAATCTCATAGGCTATAATGGAGAATGGAAAAACATCCAAAATTTTTCTCCATCAATAGTGTACCATTCAGGGTGATATTAAAAATACATCTTACCCAACCCTAAAGCAGACCCCAATTTTAAACCGAACATATGTGTGCCCTGAACTCTAACCCTAACCCTAACCCTTACCATATGGGCCCATTCATTCTAATGAATCTCATAGGCTATAATGGAGAATGGAAAAACATCCAAAATTTTTCCCCATCAAGAGGGTAGCATTCAGTGTGATATTAAAAATACATCTTATCCAACCCTAAACCCAACCCCAATATTCACCCAGTCATAACTGTGTCCTGAAGTCTAACCCTAACCCTAACCCTTACCATATGGGCCCATTCATTCTAAAGAATCTCATAGGCTATAATGGAGAATGGAAAAACATCCAAAATTTTTCTCCATCAATAGTGTACCATTCAGGGTGATATTAAAAATACATCTTACCCAACCCTAAACCAGACCCCAATTTTAAACCGAACATATGTGTGTCCTGAACTCTAACCCTAACCCTAACCCTTACCATATGCACCCATTCATTCTAATGAATCTCATAGGCTATAATGGAGAATGGAAAAACTTCCAAAACATTTTCCCATCAAGAGTATACCATTCAGTGTGATATTAAAAATACATCTTATCCAACCTTAAACCCAACCCCAAAATTCACCCAAACATAAGTGTGTCCTGAAGTCTAACCCTAACCCTAACCCTTACCATATGGTACCATTCATTCTAATGAATCTCATAGGCTATAATGGAGAATGGAAAAACATCCAAAATTTTTCCACATCAAGAGTGTACCATTCAGTGTGATATTAAAAATACATCTTATCCAACCCTAAACCCAACCCCAATATTCACCCAAAAATAAGTGTGTCCTGAAGTCTAACCCTAACCCTAACCCTTACCATATGGGCCCATTGATTCTAATGAATCTCATACGCTATAATGCAGAATGGAAAAACATCCAAAATTTTTCCCCATCAAGAGTGTACCATTCAGTGTGATATTAAAAATACATCTTATCCAACCCTAAACCCAACCCCAATATTCACCCAAACATAAGTGTGTCCTGAAGTCTAACCCTAACCCTTACCCTTACCATATGGGCCCATTCATTCTAATGAATCTCATAGGCTATAATGGATAATGGAAAAACATCCAAAATTTTTCTCCATCAATAGTGTACCATTCAGTGTGATATTAAAAATACATCTTATCCAACCTTAAACCCAACCCCAATATTCACCCAAACATAAGTGTGTCCTGAAGTCTAACCCTAACCCTAACCCTTACCATATGGGCCCATTCATTCTAATGAATCTCATAGGCTATAATGGAGAATGCAAAAACATCCAAAATTTTTCCCCATCAAGAGTGTACCATTCAGTGTGATATTAAAAATACATCTTACCCAACCCTAAAGCAGACCCCAATTTTAAACCGAACATATGTGTGCCCTGAACTCTAACCCTAACCCTAACCCTTACCATATGGGCCCATTCATTCTAATGAATCTCATAGGCTATAATGGAGAATGGAAAAACATCCAAAAATTTTCTCCATCAATAGTGTACCATTCAGTGTGATATTAAAAATACATCTTATCCAACCTTAAACCCAACCCCAATATTCACCCAAACATAAGTGTGTCCTGAAGTCTAACCCTAACCCTAACCCTTACCATATGGGCCCATTCATTCTAATGAATCTCATAGGCTATAATGGAGAATGGAAAAACATCCAAAATTTTTCTCCATCAATAGTGTACCATTCAGTGTGATATTAAAAATACATCTTACCCAACCCTAAAAAAGACCCCAATTTTAAACCGAACATATGTGTGCCCTGAACTCTAACCCTAACCCTAACCCTTACCATATGGGCCCATTCATTCTAATGAATCTCATAGGCTATAATGGAGAATGGAAAAACATCCAAAATTTTTCCCCATCAAGAGGGTAGCATTAAGTGTGATATTAAAAATACATCTTATCCAACCCTAAACCCAACCCCAATATTCACCCAGTCATAACTGTGTCCTGAAGTCTAACCCTACCCTAACCCTTACCATATGGGCCCATTCATTCTAATGAATCTCATAGGCTATAATGGAGAATGGAAAAACATCCAAAATTTTTCCCCATCAAGAGTGTACCATTCAGTGTGATATTAAAAATACATCTTATCCAACCCTAAACCCAACCCCAATATTCACCCAGTCATAACTGTGTCCTGAAGTCTAACCCTAACCCTAACCCTTACCATATGGGCCCATTCATTCTAATGAATCTCATAGGCTATAATGGAGAATGGAAAAACATCCAAAAATTTTCCACATCAAGAGTGTACCATTCAGTGTGATATTAAAAATACATCTTATCCAACCCTAAACCCAACCCCAATATTCACCCAAACATAAGTGTGTCCTGAAGTCTAACCCTAACCCTAACCCTTACCATATGGGCCCATTCATTCTCATGAATCTCATAGGCTATAATGGAGAATGGAAAAACATCCAAAATTTTTCCCCATCAAGAGTGTACCATTCAGTGTGATATTAAAAATACATCTTATCCAACCCTAAACCCAACCCCAATATTCAGCCAAACATAAGTGTGTCCTGAAGTCTAACCTTAACCCTTACCCTTACCATATGGGCCCATTCATTCTAATGAATCTCATAGGCTATAATGGAGAATGGAAAAACATCCAAAATTTTTCCACATCAAGAGTGTACCATTCAGTGTGATATTAAAAATACATCTTATCCAACCCTAAACCCAACCCCAATATTCACCCAAACATAAGTGTGTCCTGAAGTCTAATCCTAACCCTAACCCTTACCATATGGGCCCATTCATTCTAATGAATCTCATAGGCTATAATGGAGAATGGAAAAACATCCAAAATTTTTCCCCATCAAGAGTGTACCATTCAGTGTGATATTAAAAATACATCTTATCCAACCCTAAACCCAACCCCAATATTCACCCAATCATAACTGTGTCCTGAAGTCTAACCCTAAACCTAACCCTTACCATATGGGCCCATTCATTCTAATGAATCTCATAGGCTATAATGGAGAATGGAAAAACATCCAAATTTTTTCCCCATCAAGAGTGTACCATTCAGTGTGATATTAAAAATACATCTTATCCAACCCTAAACCCAACCCCAATATTCACCCAAACATAAGTGTGTCCTGAAGTCTAACCCTAACCCTAACCCTTACCATATGGGCCCATTCATTCTAATGAATCTCATAGGCTATAATGGAGAATGGAAAAACATCCAAAATTTTTCTCCATCAATAGTGTACCATTCAGGGTGATATTAAAAATACATCTTACCCAACCCTAAAGCAGACCCCAATTTTAAACCGAACATATGTGTGCCCTGAACTCTAACCCTAACCCTAACCCTTACCATATGGGCCCATTCATTCTAATGAATCTCATAGGCTATAATGGAGAATGGAAAAACATCCAAAATTTTTCCCCATCAAGAGGGTAGCATTCAGTGTGATATTAAAAATACATCTTATCCAACCCTAAACCCAACCCCAATATTCACCCAGTCATAACTGTGTCCTGAAGTCTAACCCTAACCCTAACCCTTACCATATGGGCCCATTCATTCTAAAGAATCTCATAGGCTATAATGGAGAATGGAAAAACATCCAAAATTTTTCTCCATCAATAGTGTACCATTCAGGGTGATATTAAAAATACATCTTACCCAACCCTAAACCAGACCCCAATTTTAAACCGAACATATGTGTGTCCTGAACTCTAACCCTAACCCTAACCCTTACCATATGCACCCATTCATTCTAATGAATCTCATAGGCTATAATGGAGAATGGAAAAACTTCCAAAACATTTTCCCATCAAGAGTATACCATTCAGTGTGATATTAAAAATACATCTTATCCAACCTTAAACCCAACCCCAAAATTCACCCAAACATAAGTGTGTCCTGAAGTCTAACCCTAACCCTAACCCTTACCATATGGTACCATTCATTCTAATGAATCTCATAGGCTATAATGGAGAATGGAAAAACATCCAAAATTTTTCCACATCAAGAGTGTACCATTCAGTGTGATATTAAAAATACATCTTATCCAACCCTAAACCCAACCCCAATATTCACCCAAACATAAGTGTGTCCTGAAGTCTAACCCTAACCCTAACCCTTACCATATGGGCCCATTGATTCTAATGAATCTCATACGCTATAATGCAGAATGGAAAAACATCCAAAATTTTTCCCCATCAAGAGTGTACCATTCAGTGTGATATTAAAAATACATCTTATCCAACCCTAAACCCAACCCCAATATTCACCCAAACATAAGTGTGTCCTGAAGTCTAACCCTAACCCTTAGCCTTACCATATGGGCCCATTCATTCTAATGAATCTCATAGGCTATAATGGATAATGGAAAAACATCCAAAATTTTTCTCCATCAATAGTGTACCATTCAGTGTGATATTAAAAATACATCTTATCCAACCTTAAACCCAACCCCAATATTCACCCAAACATAAGTGTGTCCTGAAGTCTAACCCTAACCCTAACCCTTACCATATGGGCCCATTCATTCTAATGAATCTCATAGGCTATAATGGAGAATGCAAAAACATCCAAAATTTTTCCCCATCAAGAGTGTACCATTCAGTGTGATATTAAAAATACATCTTACCCAACCCTAAAGCAGACCCTAATTTTAAACCGAACATATGTGTGCCCTGAACTCTAACCCTAACCCTAACCCTTACCATATGGGCCCATTCATTCTAATGAATCTCATAGGCTATAATGGAGAATGGAAAAACATCCAAAATTTTTCCCCATCAAGAGGGTAGCATTCAGTGTGATATTAAAAATACATCTTATCCAACCCTAAACCCAACCCCAATATTCACCCAGTCATAACTGTGTCCTGAAGTCTAACCCTACCCTAACCCTTACCATATGGGCCCATTCATTCTAATGAATCTCATAGGCTATAATGGAGAATGGAAAAACATCCAAAATTTTTCCCCATCAAGAGTGTACCATTCAGTGTGATATTAAAAATACATCTTATCCAACCTTAAACCCAACCCCAATATTCACCCAAACATAAGTGTGTCCTGAAGTCTAACCCTAACCCTAACCCTTACCATATGGGCCCATTCATTCTAATGAATCTCATAGGCTATAATGGAGAATGCAAAAACATCCAAAATTTTTCCCCATCAAGAGTGTACCATTCAGTGTGATATTAAAAATACATCTTACCCAACCCTAAAGCAGACCCCAATTTTAAACCGAACATATGTGTGCCCTGAACTCTAACCCTAACCCTAACCCTTACCATATGGGCCCATTCATTCTAATGAATCTCATAGGCTATAATGGAGAATGGAAAAACATCCAAAATTTTTCCCCATCAAGAGGGTAGCATTCAGTGTGATATTAAAAATACATCTTATCCAACCCTAAACCCAACCCCAATATTCACCCAGTCATAACTGTGTCCTGAAGTCTAACCCTACCCTAACCCTTACCATATGGGCCCATTCATTCTAATGAATCTCATAGGCTATAATGGAGAATGGAAAAACATCCAAAATTTTTCCACATCAAGAGTGTACCATTCAGTGTGATATTAAAAATACATCTTATCCAACCCTAAACCCAACCCCAATATTCACCCAAACATAAGTGTGTCCTGAAGTCTAATCCTAACCCTAACCCTTACCATATGGGCCCATTCATTCTAATGAATCTCATAGGCTATAATGGAGAATGGAAAAACATCCAAAATTTTTCCCCATCAAGAGTGTACCATTCAGTGTGATATTAAAAATACATCTTATCCAACCCTAAACCCAACCCCAATATTCACCCAATCATAACTGTGTCCTGAAGTCTAACCCTAAACCTAACCCTTACCATATGGGCCCATTCATTCTAATGAATCTCATAGGCTATAATGGAGAATGGAAAAACATCCAAATTTTTTCCCCATCAAGAGTGTACCATTCAGTGTGATATTAAAAATACATCTTATCCAACCCTAAACCCAACCCCAATATTCACCCAAACATAAGTGTGTCCTGAAGTCTAACCGTAAACCCTAACCCTTACCATATGGGCCCATTCATTCTAATGAATCTCATAGGCTATAATGGAGAATGGAAAAACATCCAAAATTTTTCTCCATCAATAGTGTACCATTCAGTGTGATATTAAAAATACATCTTACCCAACCCTAAAAAAGACCCCAATTTTAAACCGAACATATGTGTGTCCTGAACTCTAACCCTAACCCTAACCCTTACCATATGGGCCCATTCATTCTAAAGAATCTCATAGGCTATAATGGAGAATGGAAAAACATCCAAAATTTTTCTCCATCAATAGTGTACCATTCAGGGTGATATTAAAAATACATCTTACCCAACCCTAAAGCAGACCCCAATTTTAAACCGAACATATGTGTGCCCTGAACTCTAACCCTAACCCTAACCCTTACCATATGGGCCCATTCATTCTAATGAATCTCATAGGCTATAATGGAGAATGGAAAAACATCCAAAATTTTTCCCCATCAAGAGGGTAGCATTCAGTGTGATATTAAAAATACATCTTATCCAACCCTAAACCCAACCCCAATATTCACCCAGTCATAACTGTGTCCTGAAGTCTAACCCTAACCCTAACCCTTACCATATGGGCCCATTCATTCTAAAGAATCTCATAGGCTATAATGGAGAATGGAAAAACATCCAAAATTTTTCTCCATCAATAGTGTACCATTCAGGGTGATATTAAAAATACATCTTACCCAACCCTAAACCAGACCCCAATTTTAAACCGAACATATGTGTGTCCTGAACTCTAACCCTAACCCTAACCCTTACCATATGCACCCATTCATTCTAATGAATCTCATAGGCTATAATGGAGAATGGAAAAACTTCCAAAACATTTTCCCATCAAGAGTATACCATTCAGTGTGATATTAAAAATACATCTTATCCAACCTTAAACCCAACCCCAAAATTCACCCAAACATAAGTGTGTCCTGAAGTCTAACCCTAACCCTAACCCTTACCATATGGTACCATTCATTCTAATGAATCTCATAGGCTATAATGGAGAATGGAAAAACATCCAAAATTTTTCCACATCAAGAGTGTACCATTCAGTGTGATATTAAAAATACATCTTATCCAACCCTAAACCCAACCCCAATATTCACCCAAAAATAAGTGTGTCCTGAAGTCTAACCCTAACCCTAACCCTTACCATATGGGCCCATTGATTCTAATGAATCTCATACGCTATAATGCAGAATGGAAAAACATCCAAAATTTTTCCCCATCAAGAGTGTACCATTCAGTGTGATATTAAAAATACATCTTATCCAACCCTAAACCCAACCCCAATATTCACCCAAACATAAGTGTGTCCTGAAGTCTAACCCTAACCCTTACCCTTACCATATGGGCCCATTCATTCTAATGAATCTCATAGGCTATAATGGATAATGGAAAAACATCCAAAATTTTTCTCCATCAATAGTGTACCATTCAGTGTGATATTAAAAATACATCTTATCCAACCTTAAACCCAACCCCAATATTCACCCAAACATAAGTGTGTCCTGAAGTCTAACCCTAACCCTAACCCTTACCATATGGGCCCATTCATTCTAATGAATCTCATAGGCTATAATGGAGAATGCAAAAACATCCAAAATTTTTCCCCATCAAGAGTGTACCATTCAGTGTGATATTAAAAATACATCTTACCCAACCCTAAAGCAGACCCCAATTTTAAACCGAACATATGTGTGCCCTGAACTCTAACCCTAACCCTAACCCTTACCATATGGGCCCATTCATTCTAATGAATCTCATAGGCTATAATGGAGAATGGAAAAACATCCAAAAATTTTCTCCATCAATAGTGTACCATTCAGTGTGATATTAAAAATACATCTTATCCAACCTTAAACCCAACCCCAATATTCACCCAAACATAAGTGTGTCCTGAAGTCTAACCCTAACCCTAACCCTTACCATATGGGCCCATTCATTCTAATGAATCTCATAGGCTATAATGGAGAATGGAAAAACATCCAAAATTTTTCTCCATCAATAGTGTACCATTCAGTGTGATATTAAAAATACATCTTACCCAACCCTAAAAAAGACCCCAATTTTAAACCGAACATATGTGTGCCCTGAACTCTAACCCTAACCCTAACCCTTACCATATGGGCCCATTCATTCTAATGAATCTCATAGGCTATAATGGAGAATGGAAAAACATCCAAAATTTTTCCCCATCAAGAGGGTAGCATTAAGTGTGATATTAAAAATACATCTTATCCAACCCTAAACCCAACCCCAATATTCACCCAGTCATAACTGTGTCCTGAAGTCTAACCCTACCCTAACCCTTACCATATGGGCCCATTCATTCTAATGAATCTCATAGGCTATAATGGAGAATGGAAAAACATCCAAAATTTTTCCCCATCAAGAGTGTACCATTCAGTGTGATATTAAAAATACATCTTATCCAACCCTAAACCCAACCCCAATATTCACCCAGTCATAACTGTGTCCTGAAGTCTAACCCTAACCCTAACCCTTACCATATGGGCCCATTCATTCTAATGAATCTCATAGGCTATAATGGAGAATGGAAAAACATCCAAAAATTTTCCACATCAAGAGTGTACCATTCAGTGTGATATTAAAAATACATCTTATCCAACCCTAAACCCAACCCCAATATTCACCCAAACATAAGTGTGTCCTGAAGTCTAACCCTAACCCTAACCCTTACCATATGGGCCCATTCATTCTCATGAATCTCATAGGCTATAATGGAGAATGGAAAAACATCCAAAATTTTTCCCCATCAAGAGTGTACCATTCAGTGTGATATTAAAAATACATCTTATCCAACCCTAAACCCAACCCCAATATTCAGCCAAACATAAGTGTGTCCTGAAGTCTAACCTTAACCCTTACCCTTACCATATGGGCCCATTCATTCTAATGAATCTCATAGGCTATAATGGAGAATGGAAAAACATCCAAAATTTTTCCACATCAAGAGTGTACCATTCAGTGTGATATTAAAAATACATCTTATCCAACCCTAAACCCAACCCCAATATTCACCCAAACATAAGTGTGTCCTGAAGTCTAATCCTAACCCTAACCCTTACCATATGGGCCCATTCATTCTAATGAATCTCATAGGCTATAATGGAGAATGGAAAAACATCCAAAATTTTTCCCCATCAAGAGTGTACCATTCAGTGTGATATTAAAAATACATCTTATCCAACCCTAAACCCAACCCCAATATTCACCCAATCATAACTGTGTCCTGAAGTCTAACCCTAAACCTAACCCTTACCATATGGGCCCATTCATTCTAATGAATCTCATAGGCTATAATGGAGAATGGAAAAACATCCAAATTTTTTCCCCATCAAGAGTGTACCATTCAGTGTGATATTAAAAATACATCTTATCCAACCCTAAACCCAACCCCAATATTCACCCAAACATAAGTGTGTCCTGAAGTCTAACCCTAACCCTAACCCTTACCATATGGGCCCATTCATTCTAATGAATCTCATAGGCTATAATGGAGAATGGAAAAACATCCAAAATTTTTCTCCATCAATAGTGTACCATTCAGTGTGATAATAAAAATACATCTTACCCAACCCTAAAAAAGACCCCAATTTTAAACCGAACATATGTGTGTCCTGAACTCTAACCCTAACCCTAACCCTTACCATATGGGCCCATTCATTCTAAAGAATCTCATAGGCTATAATGGAGAATGGAAAAACATCCAAAATTTTTCTCCATCAATAGTGTACCATTCAGGGTGATATTAAAAATACATCTTACCCAACCCTAAAGCAGACCCCAATTTTAAACCGAACATATGTGTGCCCTGAACTCTAACCCTAACCCTAACCCTTACCATATGGGCCCATTCATTCTAATGAATCTCATAGGCTATAATGGAGAATGGAAAAACATCCAAAATTTTTCCCCATCAAGAGGGTAGCATTCAGTGTGATATTAAAAATACATCTTATCCAACCCTAAACCCAACCCCAATATTCACCCAGTCATAACTGTGTCCTGAAGTCTAACCCTAACCCTAACCCTTACCATATGGGCCCATTCATTCTAAAGAATCTCATAGGCTATAATGGAGAATGGAAAAACATCCAAAATTTTTCTCCATCAATAGTGTACCATTCAGGGTGATATTAAAAATACATCTTACCCAACCCTAAACCAGACCCCAATTTTAAACCGAACATATGTGTGTCCTGAACTCTAACCCTAACCCTAACCCTTACCATATGCACCCATTCATTCTAATGAATCTCATAGGCTATAATGGAGAATGGAAAAACTTCCAAAACATTTTCCCATCAAGAGTATACCATTCAGTGTGATATTAAAAATACATCTTATCCAACCTTAAACCCAACCCCAAAATTCACCCAAACATAAGTGTGTCCTGAAGTCTAACCCTAACCCTAACCCTTACCATATGGTACCATTCATTCTAATGAATCTCATAGGCTATAATGGAGAATGGAAAAACATCCAAAATTTTTCCACATCAAGAGTGTACCATTCAGTGTGATATTAAAAATACATCTTATCCAACCCTAAACCCAACCCCAATATTCACCCAAACATAAGTGTGTCCTGAAGTCTAACCCTAACCCTAACCCTTACCATATGGGCCCATTGATTCTAATGAATCTCATACGCTATAATGCAGAATGGAAAAACATCCAAAATTTTTCCCCATCAAGAGTGTACCATTCAGTGTGATATTAAAAATACATCTTATCCAACCCTAAACCCAACCCCAATATTCACCCAAACATAAGTGTGTCCTGAAGTCTAACCCTAACCCTTAGCCTTACCATATGGGCCCATTCATTCTAATGAATCTCATAGGCTATAATGGATAATGGAAAAACATCCAAAATTTTTCTCCATCAATAGTGTACCATTCAGTGTGATATTAAAAATACATCTTATCCAACCTTAAACCCAACCCCAATATTCACCCAAACATAAGTGTGTCCTGAAGTCTAACCCTAACCCTAACCCTTACCATATGGGCCCATTCATTCTAATGAATCTCATAGGCTATAATGGAGAATGCAAAAACATCCAAAATTTTTCCCCATCAAGAGTGTACCATTCAGTGTGATATTAAAAATACATCTTACCCAACCCTAAAGCAGACCCTAATTTTAAACCGAACATATGTGTGCCCTGAACTCTAACCCTAACCCTAACCCTTACCATATGGGCCCATTCATTCTAATGAATCTCATAGGCTATAATGGAGAATGGAAAAACATCCAAAATTTTTCCCCATCAAGAGGGTAGCATTCAGTGTGATATTAAAAATACATCTTATCCAACCCTAAACCCAACCCCAATATTCACCCAGTCATAACTGTGTCCTGAAGTCTAACCCTACCCTAACCCTTACCATATGGGCCCATTCATTCTAATGAATCTCATAGGCTATAATGGAGAATGGAAAAACATCCAAAAATTTTCTCCATCAATAGTGTACCATTCAGTGTGATATTAAAAATACATCTTATCCAACCTTAAACCCAACCCCAATATTCACCCAAACATAAGTGTGTCCTGAAGTCTAACCCTAACCCTAACCCTTACCATATGGGCCCATTCATTCTAATGAATCTCATAGGCTATAATTGAGAATGGAAAAACATCCAAAATTTTTCTCCATCAATAGTGTACCATTCAGTGTGATATTAAAAATACATCTTACCCAACCCTAAAAAAGACCCCAATTTTAAACCGAACATATGTGTGCCCTGAACTCTAACCCTAACCCTTACCATATGGGCCCATTCATTCTAATGAATCTCATAGGCTATAATGGAGAATGGAAAAACATCCAAAATTTTTCCCCATCAAGAGGGTAGCATTAAGTGTGATATTAAAAATACATCTTATCCAACCCTAAACCCAACCCCAATATTCACCCAGTCATAACTGTGTCCTGAAGTCTAACCCTACCCTAACCCTTACCATATGGGCCCATTCATTCTAATGAATCTCATAGGCTATAATGGAGAATGGAAAAACATCCAAAATTTTTCCCCATCAAGAGTGTACCATTCAGTGTGATATTAAAAATACATCTTATCCAACCCTAAACCCAACCCCAATATTCACCCAGTCATAACTGTGTCCTGAAGTCTAACCCTAACCCTAACCCTTACCATATGGGCCCATTCATTCTAATGAATCTCATAGGCTATAATGGAGAATGGAAAAACATCCAAAAATTTTCCACATCAAGAGTGTACCATTCAGTGTGATATTAAAAATACATCTTATCCAACCCTAAACCCAACCCCAATATTCACCCAAACATAAGTGTGTCCTGAAGTCTAACCCTAACCCTAACCCTTACCATATGGGCCCATTCATTCTCATGAATCTCATAGGCTATAATGGAGAATGGAAAAACATCCAAAATTTTTCCCCATCAAGAGTGTACCATTCAGTGTGATATTAAAAATACATCTTATCCAACCCTAAACCCAACCCCAATATTCAGCCAAACATAAGTGTGTCCTGAAGTCTAACCTTAACCCTTACCCTTACCATATGGGCCCATTCATTCTAATGAATCTCATAGGCTATAATGGAGAATGGAAAAACATCCAAAATTTTTCCACATCAAGAGTGTACCATTCAGTGTGATATTAAAAATACATCTTATCCAACCCTAAACCCAACCCCAATATTCACCCAAACATAAGTGTGTCCTGAAGTCTAACCCTAACCCTAACCCTTTCCATATGGGCCCATTCATTCTCATGAATCTCATAGGCTATAATGGAGAATGGAAAAACATCCAAAATTTTTCCCCATCAAGAGTGTACCATTCAGTGTGATATTAAAAATACATCTTATCCAACCCTAAACCCAACCCCAATATTCACCCAAACATAAGTGTGTCCTGAAGTCTAACCCTAACCCTTACCCTTACCATATGGGCCCATTCATTCTAATGAATCTCATAGGCTATAATGGAGAATGGAAAAACATCCAAAATTTTTCTCCATCAATAGTGTACCATTCAGTGTGATATTAAAAATACATCTTATCCAACGTTAAACCCAACCCCAATATTCACCCAAACATAAGTGTGTCCTGAAGTCTAACCCTAACCCTAACCCTTACCATATGGGCCCATTCATTCTAATGAATCTCATAGGCTATAATGGAGAATGCAAAAACATCCAAAATTTTTCCCCATCAAGAGTGTACCATTCAGTGTGATATTAAAAATACATCTTACCCAACCCTAAAGCAGACCCCAAGTTTAAACCGAACATATGTGTGCCCTGAACTCTAACCCTAACCCTAACCCTTACCATATGGGCCCATTCATTCTAATGAATCTCATAGGCTATAATGGAAAATGGAAAAACATCCAAAATTTTTCCCCATCAAGAGGGTAGCATTCAGTGTGATATTAAAAATACATCTTATTCAACCCTAAACCCAACCCCAATATTCACCCAAACATAAGTGTGTCCTGAATTCTAACCCTAACCCTAACCCTTACCATATGGGCCCATTCATTCTAAGGAATCTCATAGGCTATAATGGAGAATGGAAAAACATCCAAAATTTTTCCACATCAAGAGTGTACCATTCAGTGTGATATTAAAAATACATCTTATCCAACCCTAAACCCAACCCCAATATTCACCCAAACATAAATGTGTCCTGAAGTCTAATCCTAACCCTAACCCTTACCATATGGGCCCATTCATTCTAATGAATCTCATAGGCTATAATGGAGAATGGAAAAACATCCAAAATTTTTCTCCATCAATAGTGTACCATTCAGTGTGATATTAAAAATACATCTTACCCAACCCTAAAAAAGACCCCAATTTTAAACCGAACATATGTGTGCCCTGAACTCTAACCCTAACCCTAACCCTTACCATATGGGCCCATTCATTCTAATGAATCTCATAGGCTATAATGGAGAATGGAAAAACATCCAAAATTTTTCCCCATCAAGAGGGTAGCATTAAGTGTGATATTAAAAATACATCTTATCCAACCCTAAACCCAACCCCAATATTCACCCAGTCATAACTGTGTCCTGAAGTCTAACCCTACCCTAACCCTTACCATATGGGCCCATTCATTCTAATGAATCTCATAGGCTATAATGGAGAATGGAAAAACATCCAAAATTTTTCCCCATCAAGAGTGTACCATTCAGTGTGATATTAAAAATACATCTTATCCAACCCTAAACCCAACCCCAATATTCACCCAGTCATAACTGTGTCCTGAAGTCTAACCCTAACCCTAACCCTTACCATATGGGCCCATTCATTCTAATGAATCTCATAGGCTATAATGGAGAATGGAAAAACATCCAAAAATTTTCCACATCAAGAGTGTACCATTCAGTGTGATATTAAAAATACATCTTATCCAACCCTAAACCCAACCCCAATATTCACCCAAACATAAGTGTGTCCTGAAGTCTAACCCTAACCCTAACCCTTACCATATGGGCCCATTCATTCTCATGAATCTCATAGGCTATAATGGAGAATGGAAAAACATCCAAAATTTTTCCCCATCAAGAGTGTACCATTCAGTGTGATATTAAAAATACATCTTATCCAACCCTAAACCCAACCCCAATATTCAGCCAAACATAAGTGTGTCCTGAAGTCTAACCTTAACCCTTACCCTTACCATATGGGCCCATTCATTCTAATGAATCTCATAGGCTATAATGGAGAATGGAAAAACATCCAAAATTTTTCCACATCAAGAGTGTACCATTCAGTGTGATATTAAAAATACATCTTATCCAACCCTAAACCCAACCCCAATATTCACCCAAACATAAGTGTGTCCTGAAGTCTAATCCTAACCCTAACCCTTACCATATGGGCCCATTCATTCTAATGAATCTCATAGGCTATAATGGAGAATGGAAAAACATCCAAAATTTTTCCCCATCAAGAGTGTACCATTCAGTGTGATATTAAAAATACATCTTATCCAACCCTAAACCCAACCCCAATATTCACCCAATCATAACTGTGTCCTGAAGTCTAACCCTAAACCTAACCCTTACCATATGGGCCCATTCATTCTAATGAATCTCATAGGCTATAATGGAGAATGGAAAAACATCCAAATTTTTTCCCCATCAAGAGTGTACCATTCAGTGTGATATTAAAAATACATCTTATCCAACCCTAAACCCAACCCCAATATTCACCCAAACATAAGTGTGTCCTGAAGTCTAACCCTAACCCTAACCCTTACCATATGGGCCCATTCATTCTAATGAATCTCATAGGCTATAATGGAGAATGGAAAAACATCCAAAATTTTTCTCCATCAATAGTGTACCATTCAGTGTGATAATAAAAATACATCTTACCCAACCCTAAAAAAGACCCCAATTTTAAACCGAACATATGTGTGTCCTGAACTCTAACCCTAACCCTAACCCTTACCATATGGGCCCATTCATTCTAAAGAATCTCATAGGCTATAATGGAGAATGGAAAAACATCCAAAATTTTTCTCCATCAATAGTGTACCATTCAGGGTGATATTAAAAATACATCTTACCCAACCCTAAAGCAGACCCCAATTTTAAACCGAACATATGTGTGCCCTGAACTCTAACCCTAACCCTAACCCTTACCATATGGGCCCATTCATTCTAATGAATCTCATAGGCTATAATGGAGAATGGAAAAACATCCAAAATTTTTCCCCATCAAGAGGGTAGCATTCAGTGTGATATTAAAAATACATCTTATCCAACCCTAAACCCAACCCCAATATTCACCCAGTCATAACTGTGTCCTGAAGTCTAACCCTAACCCTAACCCTTACCATATGGGCCCATTCATTCTAAAGAATCTCATAGGCTATAATGGAGAATGGAAAAACATCCAAAATTTTTCTCCATCAATAGTGTACCATTCAGGGTGATATTAAAAATACATCTTACCCAACCCTAAACCAGACCCCAATTTTAAACCGAACATATGTGTGTCCTGAACTCTAACCCTAACCCTAACCCTTACCATATGCACCCATTCATTCTAATGAATCTCATAGGCTATAATGGAGAATGGAAAAACTTCCAAAACATTTTCCCATCAAGAGTATACCATTCAGTGTGATATTAAAAATACATCTTATCCAACCTTAAACCCAACCCCAAAATTCACCCAAACATAAGTGTGTCCTGAAGTCTAACCCTAACCCTAACCCTTACCATATGGTACCATTCATTCTAATGAATCTCATAGGCTATAATGGAGAATGGAAAAACATCCAAAATTTTTCCACATCAAGAGTGTACCATTCAGTGTGATATTAAAAATACATCTTATCCAACCCTAAACCCAACCCCAATATTCACCCAAACATAAGTGTGTCCTGAAGTCTAACCCTAACCCTAACCCTTACCATATGGGCCCATTGATTCTAATGAATCTCATACGCTATAATGCAGAATGGAAAAACATCCAAAATTTTTCCCCATCAAGAGTGTACCATTCAGTGTGATATTAAAAATACATCTTATCCAACCCTAAACCCAACCCCAATATTCACCCAAACATAAGTGTGTCCTGAAGTCTAACCCTAACCCTTAGCCTTACCATATGGGCCCATTCATTCTAATGAATCTCATAGGCTATAATGGATAATGGAAAAACATCCAAAATTTTTCTCCATCAATAGTGTACCATTCAGTGTGATATTAAAAATACATCTTATCCAACCTTAAACCCAACCCCAATATTCACCCAAACATAAGTGTGTCCTGAAGTCTAACCCTAACCCTAACCCTTACCATATGGGCCCATTCATTCTAATGAATCTCATAGGCTATAATGGAGAATGCAAAAACATCCAAAATTTTTCCCCATCAAGAGTGTACCATTCAGTGTGATATTAAAAATACATCTTACCCAACCCTAAAGCAGACCCTAATTTTAAACCGAACATATGTGTGCCCTGAACTCTAACCCTAACCCTAACCCTTACCATATGGGCCCATTCATTCTAATGAATCTCATAGGCTATAATGGAGAATGGAAAAACATCCAAAATTTTTCCCCATCAAGAGGGTAGCATTCAGTGTGATATTAAAAATACATCTTATCCAACCCTAAACCCAACCCCAATATTCACCCAGTCATAACTGTGTCCTGAAGTCTAACCCTACCCTAACCCTTACCATATGGGCCCATTCATTCTAATGAATCTCATAGGCTATAATGGAGAATGGAAAAACATCCAAAAATTTTCTCCATCAATAGTGTACCATTCAGTGTGATATTAAAAATACATCTTATCCAACCTTAAACCCAACCCCAATATTCACCCAAACATAAGTGTGTCCTGAAGTCTAACCCTAACCCTAACCCTTACCATATGGGCCCATTCATTCTAATGAATCTCATAGGCTATAATTGAGAATGGAAAAACATCCAAAATTTTTCTCCATCAATAGTGTACCATTCAGTGTGATATTAAAAATACATCTTACCCAACCCTAAAAAAGACCCCAATTTTAAACCGAACATATGTGTGCCCTGAACTCTAACCCTAACCCTTACCATATGGGCCCATTCATTCTAATGAATCTCATAGGCTATAATGGAGAATGGAAAAACATCCAAAATTTTTCCCCATCAAGAGGGTAGCATTAAGTGTGATATTAAAAATACATCTTATCCAACCCTAAACCCAACCCCAATATTCACCCAGTCATAACTGTGTCCTGAAGTCTAACCCTACCCTAACCCTTACCATATGGGCCCATTCATTCTAATGAATCTCATAGGCTATAATGGAGAATGGAAAAACATCCAAAATTTTTCCCCATCAAGAGTGTACCATTCAGTGTGATATTAAAAATACATCTTATCCAACCCTAAACCCAACCCCAATATTCACCCAGTCATAACTGTGTCCTGAAGTCTAACCCTAACCCTAACCCTTACCATATGGGCCCATTCATTCTAATGAATCTCATAGGCTATAATGGAGAATGGAAAAACATCCAAAAATTTTCCACATCAAGAGTGTACCATTCAGTGTGATATTAAAAATACATCTTATCCAACCCTAAACCCAACCCCAATATTCACCCAAACATAAGTGTGTCCTGAAGTCTAACCCTAACCCTAACCCTTACCATATGGGCCCATTCATTCTCATGAATCTCATAGGCTATAATGGAGAATGGAAAAACATCCAAAATTTTTCCCCATCAAGAGTGTACCATTCAGTGTGATATTAAAAATACATCTTATCCAACCCTAAACCCAACCCCAATATTCAGCCAAACATAAGTGTGTCCTGAAGTCTAACCTTAACCCTTACCCTTACCATATGGGCCCATTCATTCTAATGAATCTCATAGGCTATAATGGAGAATGGAAAAACATCCAAAATTTTTCCACATCAAGAGTGTACCATTCAGTGTGATATTAAAAATACATCTTATCCAACCCTAAACCCAACCCCAATATTCACCCAAACATAAGTGTGTCCTGAAGTCTAACCCTAACCCTAACCCTTTCCATATGGGCCCATTCATTCTCATGAATCTCATAGGCTATAATGGAGAATGGAAAAACATCCAAAATTTTTCCCCATCAAGAGTGTACCATTCAGTGTGATATTAAAAATACATCTTATCCAACCCTAAACCCAACCCCAATATTCACCCAAACATAAGTGTGTCCTGAAGTCTAACCCTAACCCTTACCCTTACCATATGGGCCCATTCATTCTAATGAATCTCATAGGCTATAATGGAGAATGGAAAAACATCCAAAATTTTTCTCCATCAATAGTGTACCATTCAGTGTGATATTAAAAATACATCTTATCCAACGTTAAACCCAACCCCAATATTCACCCAAACATAAGTGTGTCCTGAAGTCTAACCCTAACCCTAACCCTTACCATATGGGCCCATTCATTCTAATGAATCTCATAGGCTATAATGGAGAATGCAAAAACATCCAAAATTTTTCCCCATCAAGAGTGTACCATTCAGTGTGATATTAAAAATACATCTTACCCAACCCTAAAGCAGACCCCAAGTTTAAACCGAACATATGTGTGCCCTGAACTCTAACCCTAACCCTAACCCTTACCATATGGGCCCATTCATTCTAATGAATCTCATAGGCTATAATGGAAAATGGAAAAACATCCAAAATTTTTCCCCATCAAGAGGGTAGCATTCAGTGTGATATTAAAAATACATCTTATTCAACCCTAAACCCAACCCCAATATTCACCCAAACATAAGTGTGTCCTGAATTCTAACCCTAACCCTAACCCTTACCATATGGGCCCATTCATTCTAAGGAATCTCATAGGCTATAATGGAGAATGGAAAAACATCCAAAATTTTTCCACATCAAGAGTGTACCATTCAGTGTGATATTAAAAATACATCTTATCCAACCCTAAACCCAACCCCAATATTCACCCAAACATAAATGTGTCCTGAAGTCTAATCCTAACCCTAACCCTTACCATATGGGCCCATTCATTCTAATGAATCTCATAGGCTATAATGGAGAATGGAAAAACATCCAAAATTTTTCCCCATCAAGAGTGTACCATTCAGTGTGATATTAAAAATACATCTTATCCAACCCTAAACCCAGCCCCAATATTCACCCAATCATAACTGTGTCCTGAAGTCTAACCCTAACCCTAACCCTTACCATATGGGCCCATTCATTCTAATGAATCTCATAGGCTATAATGGAGAATGGAAAAACATCCAAAATTTTTCCCCATCAAGAGTGTACCATTCAGTGTGATATTAAAAATACATCTTATCCAACCCTAAACCCAACCCCAATATTCACCCAAACATAAGTGTGCCCTGAAGTCTAACCCTAACCCTAACCCTTACCATATGGGCCCATTCATTCTAATGAATCTCATAGGCTATAATGGAGAATGGAAAAACATCCAAAATTTTTCTCCATCAATAGTGTACCATTCAGTGTGATATTAAAAATACATCTTACCCAACCCTAAAAAAGACCCCAATTTTAAACCGAACATATGTGTGTCCTGAACTCTAACCCTAACCCTAACCCTTACCATATGGGCCCATTCATTCTAAAGAATCTCATAGGCTATAATGGAGAATGGAAAAACATCCAAAATTTTTCTCCATCAATAGTGTACCATTCAGGGTGATATTAAAAATACATCTTACCCAACCCTAAAGCAGACCCCAATTTTAAACCGAACATATGTGTGCCCTGAACTCTAACCCTAACCCTAACCCTTACCATATGGGCCCATTCATTCTAATGAATCTCATAGGCTATAATGGAGAATGGAAAAACATCCAAAATTTTTCCCCATCAAGAGGGTAGCATTCAGTGTGATATTAAAAATACATCTTATCCAACCCTAAACCCAACCCCAATATTCACCCAGTCATAACTGTGTCCTGAAGTCTAACCCTACCCTAACCCTTACCATATGGGCCCATTCATTCTAATGAATCTCATAGGCTATAATGGAGAATGGAAAAACATCCAAAATTTTTCCCCATCAAGAGTGTACCATTCAGTGTGATATTAAAAATACATCTTATCCAACCCTAAACCCAACCCCAATATTCACCCAGTCATAACTGTGTCCTGAAGTCTAACCCTAACCCTAACCCTTACCATATGGGCCCATTCATTCTAATGAATCTCATAGGCTATAATGGAGAATGGAAAAACATCCAAAAATTTTCCACATCAAGAGTGTACCATTCAGTGTGATATTAAAAATACATCTTATCCAACCCTAAACCCAACCCCAATATTCACCCAAACATAAGTGTGTCCTGAAGTCTAACCCTAACCCTAACCCTTACCATATGGGCCCATTCATTCTCATGAATCTCATAGGCTATAATGGAGAATGGAAAAACATCCAAAATTTTTCCCCATCAAGAGTGTACCATTCAGTGTGATATTAAAAATACATCTTATCCAACCCTAAACCCAACCCCAATATTCACCCAAACATAAGTGTGTCCTGAAGTCTAACCTTAACCCTTACCCTTACCATATGGGCCCATTCATTCTAATGAATCTCATAGGCTATAATGGAGAATGGAAAAACATCCAAAATTTTTCCACATCAAGAGTGTACCATTCAGTGTGATATTAAAAATACATCTTATCCAACCCTAAACCCAACCCCAATATTCACCCAAACATAAGTGTGTCCTGAAGTCTAACCCTAACCCTAACCCTTTCCATATGGGCCCATTCATTCTCATGAATCTCATAGGCTATAATGGAGAATGGAAAAACATCCAAAATTTTTCCCCATCAAGAGTGTACCATTCAGTGTGATATTAAAAATACATCTTATCCAACCCTAAACCCAACCCCAATATTCACCCAAACATAAGTGTGTCCTGAAGTCTAACCCTTACCCTTACCATATGGGCCCATTCATTCTAATGAATCTCATAGGCTATAATGGAGAATGGAAAAACATCCAAAATTTTTCTCCATCAATAGTGTACCATTCAGTGTGATATTAAAAATACATCTTATCCAACGTTAAACCCAACCCCAATATTCACCCAAACATAAGTGTGTCCTGAAGTCTAACCCTAACCCTAACCCTTACCATATGGGCCCATTCATTCTAATGAATCTCATAGGCTATAATGGAGAATGCAAAAACATCCAAAATTTTTCCCCATCAAGAGTGTACCATTCAGTGTGATATTAAAAATACATCTTACCCAACCCTAAAGCAGACCCCAAGTTTAAACCGAACATATGTGTGCCCTGAACTCTAACCCTAACCCTAACCCTTACCATATGGGCCCATTCATTCTAATGAATCTCATAGGCTATAATGGAAAATGGAAAAACATCCAAAATTTTTCCCCATCAAGAGGGTAGCATTCAGTGTGATATTAAAAATACATCTTACCCAACCCTAAAGCAGACCCCAAGTTTAAACCGAACATATGTGTGCCCTGAACTCTAACCCTAACCCTAACCCTTACCATATGGGCCCATTCATTCTAATGAATCTCATAGGCTATAATGGAAAATGGAAAAACATCCAAAATTTTTCCCCATCAAGAGGGTAGCATTCAGTGTGATATTAAAAATACATCTTATTCAACCCTAAACCCAACCCCAATATTCACCCAAACATAAGTGTGTCCTGAATTCTAACCCTAACCCTAACCCTTACCATATGGGCCCATTCATTCTAATGAATCTCATAGGCTATAATGGAGAATGGAAAAACATCCAAAATTTTTCCACATCAAGAGTGTACCATTCAGTGTGATATTAAAAATACATCTTATCCAACCCTAAACCCAACCCCAATATTCACCCAAACATAAGTGTGTCCTGAAGTCTAATCCTAACCCTAACCCTTACCATATGGGCCCATTCATTCTAATGAATCTCATAGGCTATAATGGAGAATGGAAAAACATCCAAAATTTTTCCCCATCAAGAGTGTACCATTCAGTGTGATATTAAAAATACATCTTATCCAACCCTAAACCCAACCCCAATATTCACCCAATCATAACTGTGTCCTGAAGTCTAACCCTAACCCTTACCATATGGGCCCATTCATTCTAATGAATCTCATAGGCTATAATGGAGAATGGAAAAACATCCAAAATTTTTCCCCATCAAGAGTGTACCATTCAGTGTGATATTAAAAATACATCTTATCCAACCCTAAACCCAACCCCAATATTCACCCAAACATAAGTGTGCCCTGAAGTCTAACCCTAACCCTAACCCTTACCATATGGGCCCATTCATTCTAATGAATCTCATAGGCTATAATGGAGAATGGAAAAACATCCAAAATTTTTCTCCATCAATAGTGTACCATTCAGTGTGATATTAAAAATACATCTTACCCAACCCTAAAAAAGACCCCAATTTTAAACCGAACATATGTGTGTCCTGAACTCTAACCCTAACCCTAACCCTTACCATATGGGCCCATTCATTCTAAAGAATCTCATAGGCTATAATGGAGAATGGAAAAACATCCAAAATTTTTCTCCATCAATAGTGTACCATTCAGGGTGATATTAAAAATACATCTTACCCAACCCTAAACCAGACCCCAATTTTAAACCGAACATATGTGTGTCCTGAACTCTAACCCTAACCCTAACCCTTACCATATGGGCCCATTCATTCTAATGAATCTCATAGGCTATAATGGAGAATGGAAAAACTTCCAAAACATTTTCCCATCAAGAGTATACCATTCAGTGTGATATTAAAAATACATCTTATCCAACCTTAAACCCAACCCCAAAATTCACCCAAACATAAGTGTGTCCTGAAGTCTAACCCTAACCCTAACCCTTACCATATGGTACCATTCATTCTAATGAATCTCATAGGCTATAATGTAGAATGGAAAAACATCCAAAATTTTTCCACATCAAGAGTGTACCATTCAGTGTGATATTAAAAATACATCTTATCCAACCCTAAACCCAACCCCAATATTCACCCAAACATAAGTGTGTCCTGAAGTCTAACCCTAACCCTAACCCTTTCCATATGGGCCCATTCATTCTCATGAATCTCATAGGCTATAATGGAGAATGGAAAAACATCCAAAATTTTTCCCCATCAAGAGTGTACCATTCAGTGTGATATTAAAAATACATCTTATCCAACCCTAAACCCAACCCCAATATTCACCCAAACATAAGTGTGTCCTGAAGTCTAACCCTTACCCTTACCATATGGGCCCATTCATTCTAATGAATCTCATAGGCTATAATGGAGAATGGAAAAACATCCAAAATTTTTCTCCATCAATAGTGTACCATTCAGTGTGATATTAAAAATACATCTTATCCAACGTTAAACCCAACCCCAATATTCACCCAAACATAAGTGTGTCCTGAAGTCTAACCCTAACCCTAACCCTTACCATATGGGCCCATTCATTCTAATGAATCTCATAGGCTATAATGGAGAATGCAAAAACATCCAAAATTTTTCCCCATCAAGAGTGTACCATTCAGTGTGATATTAAAAATACATCTTACCCAACCCTAAAGCAGACCCCAAGTTTAAACCGAACATATGTGTGCCCTGAACTCTAACCCTAACCCTAACCCTTACCATATGGGCCCATTCATTCTAATGAATCTCATAGGCTATAATGGAAAATGGAAAAACATCCAAAATTTTTCCCCATCAAGAGGGTAGCATTCAGTGTGATATTAAAAATACATCTTATTCAACCCTAAACCCAACCCCAATATTCACCCAAACATAAGTGTGTCCTGAATTCTAACCCTAACCCTAACCCTTACCATATGGGCCCATTCATTCTAATGAATCTCATAGGCTATAATGGAGAATGGAAAAACATCCAAAATTTTTCCACATCAAGAGTGTACCATTCAGTGTGATATTAAAAATACATCTTATCCAACCCTAAACCCAACCCCAATATTCACCCAAACATAAGTGTGTCCTGAAGTCTAATCCTAACCCTAACCCTTACCATATGGGCCCATTCATTCTAATGAATCTCATAGGCTATAATGGAGAATGGAAAAACATCCAAAATTTTTCCCCATCAAGAGTGTACCATTCAGTGTGATATTAAAAATACATCTTATCCAACCCTAAACCCAACCCCAATATTCACCCAATCATAACTGTGTCCTGAAGTCTAACCCTAACCCTAACCCTTACCATATGGGCCCATTCATTCTAATGAATCTCATAGGCTATAATGGAGAATGGAAAAACATCCAAAATTTTTCCCCATCAAGAGTGTACCATTCAGTGTGATATTAAAAATACATCTTATCCAACCCTAAACCCAACCCCAATATTCACCCAAACATAAGTGTGCCCTGAAGTCTAACCCTAACCCTAACCCTTACCATATGGGCCCATTCATTCTAATGAATCTCATAGGCTATAATGGAGAATGGAAAAACATCCAAAATTTTTCTCCATCAATAGTGTACCATTCAGTGTGATATTAAAAATACATCTTACCCAACCCTAAAAAAGACCCCAATTTTAAACCGAACATATGTGTGTCCTGAACTCTAACCCTAACCCTAACCCTTACCATATGGGCCCATTCATTCTAAAGAATCTCATAGGCTATAATGGAGAATGGAAAAACATCCAAAATTTTTCTCCATCAATAGTGTACCATTCAGGGTGATATTAAAAATACATCTTACCCAACCCTAAACCAGACCCCAATTTTAAACCGAACATATGTGTGTCCTGAACTCTAACCCTAACCCTAACCCTTACCATATGGGCCCATTCATTCTAATGAATCTCATAGGCTATAATGGAGAATGGAAAAACTTCCAAAACATTTTCCCATCAAGAGTATACCATTCAGTGTGATATTAAAAATACATCTTATCCAACCTTAAACCCAACCCCAAAATTCACCCAAACATAAGTGTGTCCTGAAGTCTAACCCTAACCCTAACCCTTACCATATGGTACCATTCATTCTAATGAATCTCATAGGGTATAATGTAGAATGGAAAAACATCCAAAATTTTTCCACATCAAGAGTGTACCATTCAGTGTGATATTAAAAATACATCTTATCCAACCCTAAACCCAACCCCAATATTCACCCAAACATAAGTGTGTCCTGAAGTCTAACCCTAACCCTAACCCTTTCCATATGGGCCCATTCATTCTCATGAATCTCATAGGCTATAATGGAGAATGGAAAAACATCCAAAATTTTTCCCCATCAAGAGTGTACCATTCAGTGTGATATTAAAAATACATCTTATCCAACCCTAAACCCAACCCCAATATTCACCCAAACATAAGTGTGTCCTGAAGTCTAACCCTTACCCTTACCATATGGGCCCATTCATTCTAATGAATCTCATAGGCTATAATGGAGAATGGAAAAACATCCAAAATTTTTCTCCATCAATAGTGTACCATTCAGTGTGATATTAAAAATACATCTTATCCAACGTTAAACCCAACCCCAATATTCACCCAAACATAAGTGTGTCCTGAAGTCTAACCCTAACCCTAACCCTTACCATATGGGCCCATTCATTCTAATGAATCTCATAGGCTATAATGGAGAATGCAAAAACATCCAAAATTTTTCCCCATCAAGAGTGTACCATTCAGTGTGATATTAAAAATACATCTTACCCAACCCTAAAGCAGACCCCAAGTTTAAACCGAACATATGTGTGCCCTGAACTCTAACCCTAACCCTAACCCTTACCATATGGGCCCATTCATTCTAATGAATCTCATAGGCTATAATGGAAAATGGAAAAACATCCAAAATTTTTCCCCATCAAGAGGGTAGCATTCAGTGTGATATTAAAAATACATCTTATTCAACCCTAAACCCAACCCCAATATTCACCCAATCATAACTGTGTCCTGAAGTCTAACCCTAACCCTAACCCTTACCATATGGGCCCATTCATTCTAATGAATCTCATAGGCTATAATGGAGAATGGAAAAACATCCAAAATTTTTCCCCATCAAGAGTGTACCATTCAGTGTGATATTAAAAATACATCTTATCCAACCCTAAACCCAACCCCAATATTCACCCAAACATAAGTGTGCCCTGAAGTCTAACCCTAACCCTAACCCTTACCATATGGGCCCATTCATTCTAATGAATCTCATAGGCTATAATGGAGAATGGAAAAACATCCAAAATTTTTCTCCATCAATAGTGTACCATTCAGTGTGATATTAAAAATACATCTTACCCAACCCTAAAAAAGACCCCAATTTTAAACCGAACATATGTGTGTCCTGAACTCTAACCCTAACCCTAACCCTTACCATATGGGCCCATTCATTCTAAAGAATCTCATAGGCTATAATGGAGAATGGAAAAACATCCAAAATTTTTCTCCATCAATAGTGTACCATTCAGGGTGATATTAAAAATACATCTTACCCAACCCTAAACCAGACCCCAATTTTAAACCGAACATATGTGTGTCCTGAACTCTAACCCTAACCCTAACCCTTACCATATGGGCCCATTCATTCTAATGAATCTCATAGGCTATAATGGAGAATGGAAAAACTTCCAAAACATTTTCCCATCAAGAGTATACCATTCAGTGTGATATTAAAAATACATCTTATCCAACCTTAAACCCAACCCCAAAATTCACCCAAACATAAGTGTGTCCTGAAGTCTAACCCTAACCCTAACCCTTACCATATGGTACCATTCATTCTAATGAATCTCATAGGCTATAATGTAGAATGGAAAAACATCCAAAATTTTTCCACATCAAGAGTGTACCATTCAGTGTGATATTAAAAATACATCTTATCCAACCCTAAACCCAACCCCAATATTCACCCAAACATAAGTGTGTCCTGAAGTCTAACCCTAACCCTAACCCTTTCCATATGGGCCCATTCATTCTCATGAATCTCATAGGCTATAATGGAGAATGGAAAAACATCCAAAATTTTTCCCCATCAAGAGTGTACCATTCAGTGTGATATTAAAAATACATCTTATCCAACCCTAAACCCAACCCCAATATTCACCCAAACATAAGTGTGTCCTGAAGTCTAACCCTTACCCTTACCATATGGGCCCATTCATTCTAATGAATCTCATAGGCTATAATGGAGAATGGAAAAACATCCAAAATTTTTCTCCATCAATAGTGTACCATTCAGTGTGATATTAAAAATACATCTTATCCAACGTTAAACCCAACCCCAATATTCACCCAAACATAAGTGTGTCCTGAAGTCTAACCCTAACCCTAACCCTTACCATATGGGCCCATTCATTCTAATGAATCTCATAGGCTATAATGGAGAATGCAAAAACATCCAAAATTTTTCCCCATGAAGAGTGTACCATTAAGTGTGATATTAAAAATACATCTTACCCAACCCTAAAGCAGACCCCAAGTTTAAACCGAACATATGTGTGCCCTGAACTCTAACCCTAACCCTAACCCTTACCATATGGGCCCATTCATTCTAATGAATCTCATAGGCTATAATGGAAAATGGAAAAACATCCAAAATTTTTCCCCATCAAGAGGGTAGCATTCAGTGTGATATTAAAAATACATCTTATTCAACCCTAAACCCAACCCCAATATTCACCCAAACATAAGTGTGTCCTGAATTCTAACCCTAACCCTAACCCTTACCATATGGGCCCATTCATTCTAATGAATCTCATAGGCTATAATGGAGAATGGAAAAACATCCAAAATTTTTCCACATCAAGAGTGTACCATTCAGTGTGATATTAAAAATACATCTTATCCAACCCTAAACCCAACCCCAATATTCACCCAAACATAAGTGTGTCCTGAAGTCTAATCCTAACCCTAACCCTTACCATATGGGCCCATTCATTCTAATGAATCTCATAGGCTATAATGGAGAATGGAAAAACATCCAAAATTTTTCCCCATCAAGAGTGTACCATTCAGTGTGATATTAAAAATACATCTTATCCAACCCTAAACCCAACCCCAATATTCACCCAATCATAACTGTGTCCTGAATTCTAACCCTAACCCTAACCCTTACCATATGGGCCCATTCATTCTAATGAATCTCATAGGCTATAATGGAGAATGGAAAAACATCCAAAATTTTTCCACATCAAGAGTGTACCATTCAGTGTGATATTAAAAATACATCTTATCCAACCCTAAACCCAACCCCAATATTCACCCAAACATAAGTGTGTCCTGAAGTCTAATCCTAACCCTAACCCTTACCATATGGGCCCATTCATTCTAATGAATCTCATAGGCTATAATGGAGAATGGAAAAACATCCAAAATTTTTCCCCATCAAGAGTGTACCATTCAGTGTGATATTAAAAATACATCTTATCCAACCCTAAACCCAACCCCAATATTCACCCAATCATAACTGTGTCCTGAAGTCTAACCCTAACCCTAACCCTTACCATATGGGCCCATTCATTCTAATGAATCTCATAGGCTATAATGGAGAATGGAAAAACATCCAAAATTTTTCCCCATCAAGAGTGTACCATTCAGTGTGATATTAAAAATACATCTTATCCAACCCTAAACCCAACCCCAATATTCACCCAAACATAAGTGTGCCCTGAAGTCTAACCCTAACCCTAACCCTTACCATATGGGCCCATTCATTCTAATGAATCTCATAGGCTATAATGGAGAATGGAAAAACATCCAAAATTTTTCTCCATCAATAGTGTACCATTCAGTGTGATATTAAAAATACATCTTACCCAACCCTAAAAAAGACCCCAATTTTAAACCGAACATATGTGTGTCCTGAACTCTAACCCTAACCCTAACCCTTACCATATGGGCCCATTCATTCTAAAGAATCTCATAGGCTATAATGGAGAATGGAAAAACATCCAAAATTTTTCTCCATCAATAGTGTACCATTCAGGGTGATATTAAAAATACATCTTACCCAACCCTAAACCAGACCCCAATTTTAAACCGAACATATGTGTGTCCTGAACTCTAACCCTAACCCTAACCCTTACCATATGGGCCCATTCATTCTAATGAATCTCATACGCTATAATGCAGAATGGAAATACATCCAAAATTTTTCCCCATCAAGAGTGTACCATTCAGTGTGATATTAAAAATACATCTTATCCAACCCTAAACCCAACCCCAATATTCACCCAAACATAAGTGTGTCCTGAAGTCTAACCCTAACCCTTACCCTTACCATATGGGCCCATTCATTCTAATGAATCTCATAGGCTATAATGGAGAATGGAAAAACATCCAAAATTTTTCCCCATCAAGAGTGTACCATTCAGTGTGATATTAAAAATACATCTTATCCAACCCTAAACCCAACCCCAATATTCACCCAAACATAAGTGTGTCCTGAAGTCTAACCCTAACCCTAACCCTTACCATATGGGCCCATTCATTCTAATGAATCTCATAGGCTATAATGGAGAATGGAAAAACATCCAAAATTTTTCCCCATCAAGAGTGTACTATTCAGTGTGATATTAAAAATACATCTTATCCAACCCTAAACCCAACCCCAATATTCACCCAATCATAACTGTGTCCTGAAGTCTAACCCTAACCCTAACCCTTACCATATGGGCCCATTCATTCTAATGAATCTCATAGGCTATAATGGAGAATGGAAAAACATCCAAAATTTTTCCCCATCAAGAGGGTAGCATTCAGTGTGATATTAAAAATACATCTTATCCAACCCTAAACCCAACCCCAATATTCACCCAAACATAAGTGTGTCCTGAATTCTAACCCTAACCCTAACCCTTACCATATGGGCCCATTCATTCTAATGAATCTCATAGGCTATAATGGAGAATGGAAAAACATCCAAAATTTTTCCACATCAAGAGTGTACCATTCAGTGTGACATTAAAAATACATCTTATCCAACCCTAAACCCAACCCCAATATTCACCCAAACATAAGTGTGTCCTGAAGTCTAACCCTAACCCTAACCCTTACCATATGGGCCCATTCATTCTAATGAATCTCATAGGCTATAATGGAGAATGGAAAAACATCCAAAATTTTTCCCCATCAAGAGTGTACCATTCAGTGTGATATTAAAAATACATCTTATCCAACCCTAAACCCAACCCCAATATTCACCCAAACATAAGTGTGTCCTGATGTCTAACCCTAACCCTTACCATATGGGCCCATTCATTCTAATGAATCTCATAGGCTATAATGGAGAATGCAAAAACATCCAAAATTTTTCCCCATCAAGAGTGTACCATTCAGTGTGATATTAAAAATACATCTTACCCAACCCTAAAGCAGACCCCAAGTTTAAACCGAACATATGTGTGCCCTGAACTCTAACCCTAACCCTAACCCCTTACCATATGGGCCCATTCATTCTAATGAATCTCATAGGCTATAATGGAAAATGGAAAAAACATCCAAAATTTTTCCCCATCAAGAGGGTAGCATTCAGTGTGATATTAAAAATACATCTTATTCAACCCTAAACCCAACCCCAATATTCACCCAATCATAACTGTGTCCTGAAGTCTAACCCTAACCCTAACCCTTACCATATGGGCCCATTCATTCTAATGAATCTCATAGGCTATAATGGAGAATGGAAAAACATCCAAAATTTTTCCCCATCAAGAGTGTACCATTCAGTGTGATATTAAAAATACATCTTATCCAACCCTAAACCCAACCCCAATATTCACCCAAACATAAGTGTGCCCTGAAGTCTAACCCTAACCCTAACCCTTACCATATGGGCCCATTCATTCTAATGAATCTCATAGGCTATAATGGAGAATGGAAAAACATCCAAAATTTTTCTCCATCAATAGTGTACCATTCAGTGTGATATTAAAAATACATCTTACCCAACCCTAAAAAAGACCCCAATTTTAAACCGAACATATGTGTGTCCTGAACTCTAACCCTAACCCTAACCCTTACCATATGGGCCCATTCATTCTAAAGAATCTCATAGGCTATAATGGAGAATGGAAAAACATCCAAAATTTTTCTCCATCAATAGTGTACCATTCAGGGTGATATTAAAAATACATCTTACCCAACCCTAAACCAGACCCCAATTTTAAACCGAACATATGTGTGTCCTGAACTCTAACCCTAACCCTAACCCTTACCATATGGGCCCATTCATTCTAATGAATCTCATAGGCTATAATGGAGAATGGAAAAACTTCCAAAACATTTTCCCATCAAGAGTATACCATTCAGTGTGATATTAAAAATACATCTTATCCAACCTTAAACCCAACCCCAAAATTCACCCAAACATAAGTGTGTCCTGAAGTCTAACCCTAACCCTAACCCTTACCATATGGTACCATTCATTCTAATGAATCTCATAGGCTATAATGTAGAATGGAAAAACATCCAAAATTTTTCCACATCAAGAGTGTACCATTCAGTGTGATATTAAAAATACATCTTATCCAACCCTAAACCCAACCCCAATATTCACCCAAACATAAGTGTGTCCTGAAGTCTAACCCTAACCCTAACCCTTTCCATATGGGCCCATTCATTCTCATGAATCTCATAGGCTATAATGGAGAATGGAAAAACATCCAAAATTTTTCCCCATCAAGAGTGTACCATTCAGTGTGATATTAAAAATACATCTTATCCAACCCTAAACCCAACCCCAATATTCACCCAAACATAAGTGTGTCCTGAAGTCTAACCCTTACCCTTACCATATGGGCCCATTCATTCTAATGAATCTCATAGGCTATAATGGAGAATGGAAAAACATCCAAAATTTTTCTCCATCAATAGTGTACCATTCAGTGTGATATTAAAAATACATCTTATCCAACGTTAAACCCAACCCCAATATTCACCCAAACATAAGTGTGTCCTGAAGTCTAACCCTAACCCTAACCCTTACCATATGGGCCCATTCATTCTAATGAATCTCATAGGCTATAATGGAGAATGCAAAAACATCCAAAATTTTTCCCCATCAAGAGTGTACCATTCAGTGTGATATTAAAAATACATCTTACCCAACCCTAAAGCAGACCCCAAGTTTAAACCGAACATATGTGTGCCCTGAACTCTAACCCTAACCCTAACCCTTACCATATGGGCCCATTCATTCTAATGAATCTCATAGGCTATAATGGAAAATGGAAAAACATCCAAAATTTTTCCCCATCAAGAGGGTAGCATTCAGTGCGATATTAAAAATACATCTTATCCAACCCTAAACCCAACCCCAATATTCACCCAAACATAAGTGTGTCCTGAAGTCTAACCCTAACCCTAACCCTTACCATATGGGCCCATTCATTCTAATGAATCTCATAGGCTATAATGGAGAATGGAAAAACATCCAAAATTTTTCCCCATCAAGAGTGTACCATTCAGTGTGATATTAAAAATACATCTTATCCAACCCTAAACCCAACCCCAATATTCACCCAATCATAACTGTGTCCTGAAGTCTAACCCTAACCCTAACCCTTACCATATGGGCCCATTCATTCTAATGAATCTCATAGGCTATAATGGAGAATGGAAAAACATCCAAAATTTTTCCCCATCAAGAGGGTAGCATTCAGTGTGATATTAAAAATACATCTTATCCAACCCTAAACCCAACCCCAATATTCACCCAAACATAAGTGTGTCCTGAATTCTAACCCTAACCCTAACCCTTACCATATGGGCCCATTCATTCTAATGAATCTCATAGGCTATAATGGAGAATGGAAAAACATCCAAAATTTTTCCACATCAAGAGTGTACCATTCAGTGTGACATTAAAAATACATCTTATCCAACCCTAAACCCAACCCCAATATTCACCCAAACATAAGTGTGTCCTGAAGTCTAACCCTAACCCTAACCCTTACCATATGGGCCCATTCATTCTAATGAATCTCATAGGCTATAATGGAGAATGGAAAAACATCCAAAATTTTTCCCCATCAAGAGTGTACCATTCAGTGTGATATTAAAAATACATCTTATCCAACCCTAAACCCAACCCCAATATTCACCCAAACATAAGTGTGTCCTGAAGTCTAACCCTAACCCTAACCCTTACCATATGGGCCCATTCATTCTAATGAATCTCATAGGCTATAATGGAGAATGGAAAAACATCCAAAATTTTTCCCCATCAAGAGTGTACCATTCAGTGTGATATTAAAAATACATCTTATCCAACCCTAAACCCAACCCCAATATTCACCCAAACATAAGTGTGTCCTGAAGTCTAACCCTAACCCTAACCCTTACCATATGGGCCCATTCATTCTAATGAATCTCATAGGCTATAATGGAGAATGGAAAAACATCCAAAATTTTTCCCCATCAAGAGTGTACTATTCAGTGTGATATTAAAAATACATCTTATCCAACCCTAAACCCAACCCCAATATTCACCCAAACGTAAGTGTGTCCTGAAGTCTAACCCTCACCCTAACCCTTACCATATGGGCCCATTCATTCTAATGAATCTCATAGGCTATAATGGAGAATGGAAAAACTTCCAAAATTTTTCCCCATCAAGAGGGTAGCATTCAGTGTGATATTAAAAATACATCTTATCCAACCCTAAACCCAACCCCAATATTCACCCAAACATAAGTGTGTCCTGAATTATAACCCTAACCCTAACCCTTACCATATGAGCCCATTCATTCTAATGAATCTCATAGGCTATAATGGAGAATGGAAAAACATCCAAAATTTTTCCCCATCAAGAGTGTACCATTCAGTGTGGTATTAAAAATACATCTTATCCAACCCTAAACCCAACCCCAATATTCACCCAAACATAAGTGTGTCCTGAAGTCTAACCCTAACCCTAACCCTTACCATATGGGCCCATTCATTCTAATGAATCTCATAGGCTATAATGGAGAATGGAAAAACATCCAAAATTTTTCTCCATCAATAGTGTACCATTCAGTGTGATATTAAAAATACATCTTACCCAACCCTAAACCAGACCCCAATTTTAAACCGAACATATGTGTGTCCTGAACTCTAACCCTAACCCTAACCCTTACCATATGGGCCCATTCATTCTAAAGAATCTCATAGGCTATAATGGAGAATGGAAAAACATCCAAAATTTTTCTCCATCAATAGTGTACCATTCAGTGTGATATTAAAAATACATCTTACCCAACCCTAAACCAGACCCCAATTTTAAACCGAACATATGTGTGTCCTGAACTCTAACCCTAACCCTAACCCTTACCATATGCGCCCATTCATTCTAATGAATCTCATAGGCTATAATGGAGAATGGAAAAACTTCCAAAACATTTTCCCATCAAGAGTATACCATTCAGTGTGATATTAAAAATACATCTTATCCAACCTTAAACCCAACCCCAAAATTCACCCAAACATAAGTGTGTCCTGAAGTCTAACCCTAACCCTAACCCTTACCATATGGTACCATTCATTCTAATGAATCTCATAGGCTATAGTGGAGAATGGAAAAACATCCAAAATTTTTCCACATCAAGAGTGTACCATTCAGTGTGATATTAAAAATACATCTTATCCAACCCTAAACGCAACCCCAATATTCACCCAAACATAAGTGTGTCCTGAAGTCTAACCCTAACCCTAACCCTTACCATATGGGCCCATTCATTCTAATGAATCTCATAGGCTATAATGGAGAATGGAAAAACATCCAAAATTTTTCCACATCAAGAGTGTACCATTCAGTGTGATATTAAAAATACATCTTATCCAACCCTAAACCCAACCCCAATATTCACCCAAACATAAGTGTGTCCTGAAGTCTAACCCTAACCCTAACCCTTACCATATGGGCCCATTCATTCTAATGAATCTCATAGGCTATAATGGAGAATGGAAAAAAATCCAAAATTTTTCCCCATCAAGAGTGTACCATTCAGTGTGATATTAAAAATACATCTTACCCAACGTTAAACCCAACCCCAATATTCACCCAAACATAAGTGTGTCCTGAAGTCTAACCCTAACCCTAACACTTACCATATGGTCCCATTCATTCTAATGAATCTCATAGGCTATAATGGAGAATGCAAAAACATCCAAAATTTTTCCCCATCAAGAGTGTACCATTCAGTGTGATATTAAAAATACATCTTACCCAACCCTAAAGCAGACCCCAATTTTAAACCGAACATATGTGTGCCCTGAACTCTAACCCTAACCCTAACCCTTACCATATGGGCCCATTCATTCTAATGAATCTCATAGGCTATAATGGAGAATGGAAAAACATCCAAAATTTTTCCCCATCAAGAGGGTAGCATTCAGTGTGATATTAAAAATACATCTTATCCAACCCTAAACCCAACCCCAATATTCACCCAAACATAAGTGTGTCCTGAATTCTAACCCTAACCCTAACCCTTACCATATGGGCCCATTCATTCTAAAGAATCTCATAGGCTATAATGGAGAATGGAAAAACATCCAAAATTTTTCCACATCAAGAGTGTACCATTCAGTGTGATATTAAAAATACATCTTATCCAACCCTAAACCCAACCCCAATATTCATCCAAACATAAGTGTGTCCTGAAGTCTAACCCTAACCCTAACCCTTACCATATGGGCCCATTCATTCTAATGAATCTCATAGGCTATAATGGAGAATGGAAAAACATCCAAAATTTTTCCCCATGAAGAGTGTACCATTCAGTGTGATATTAAAAATACATCTTATCCAACCCTAAACCCAACCCCAATATTCACCCAATCATACTGTGTCGTGAAGTCTAACCCTAACCCTAACCCTTGCCATATGGGCCCATTCATTCTAATGAATCTCATAGGCTATAATGGAGAATGGAAAAACATCCAAAATTTTTCCCCATCAAGAGTGTACCATTCAGTGTGATATTAAAAATACATCTTATCCAACCCTAAACCCAACCCCAATATTCACCCAAACATAAGTGTGTCCTGAAGTCTAACCCTAACCCTAACCCTTACCATATGGGCCCATTCATTCTAATGAATCTCATAGGCTATAATGGAGAATGGAAAAACATCCAAAATTTTTCCCCATCAAGAGTGTACCATTCAGTGTGATATTAAAAATACATCTTATCCAACCCTAAACCCAACCCCAATATTCACCCAATCATAACTGTGTCCTGAAGTCTAACCCTAACCCTAACCCTTACCATATGGGCCCATTCATTCTAATGAATCTCATAGGCTATAATGGAGAATGGAAAAACATCCAAAATTTTTCCCCATCAAGAGTGTACCATTCAGTGTGATATTAAAAATACATCTTATCCAACCCTAAACCCAACCCCAATATTCACCCAATCATAACTGTGTCGTGAAGTCTAACCCTAACCCTAACCCTTGCCATATGGGCCCATTCATTCTAATGAATCTCATAGGCTATAATGGAGAATGGAAAAACATCCAAAATTTTTCCCCATCAAGAGTGTACCATTCAGTGTGATATTAAAAATACATCTTATCCAACCCTAAACCCAACCCCAATATTCACCCAAACATAAGTGTGTCCTGAAGTCTAACCCTAACCCTAACCCTTACCATATGGGCCCATTCATTCTAATGAATCTCATAGGCTATAATGGAGAATGGAAAAACATCCAAAATTTTTCTCCATCAATAGTGTACCATTCAGTGTGATATTAAAAATACATCTTACCCAACCCTAAACCAGACCCCAATTTTAAACCGAACATATGTGTGTCCTGAACTCTAACCCTAACCCTAACCCTTACCATATGGGCCCATTCATTCTAAAGAATCTCATAGGCTATAATGGAGAATGGAAAAACATCCAAAATTTTTCTCCATCAATAGTGTACCATTCAGGGTGATATTAAAAATACATCTTACCCAACCCTAAACCAGACCCCAATTTTAAACCGAACATATGTGTGTCCTAAACTCTAACCCTAACCCTAACCCTTACCATATGCGCCCATTCATTCTAATGAATCTCATAGGCTATAATGGAGAATGGAAAAACTTCCAAAACATTTTCCCATCAAGAGTATACCATTCAGTGTGATATTAAAAATACATCTTATCCAACCTTAAACCCAACCCCAAAATTCACCCAAACATAAGTGTGTCCTGAAGTCTAACCCTAACCCTAACCCTTACCATATGGTACCATTCATTCTAATGAATCTCATAGGCTATAATGGAGAATGGAAAAACATCCAAAATTTTTCTACATCAAGAGTGTACCATTCAGTGTGATATTAAAAATACATCTTATCCAACCCTAAACGCAACCCCAATATTCACCCAAACATAAGTGTGTCCTGAAGTCTAACCCTAACCCTAACCCTTACCATATGGGCCCATTCATTCTAATGAATCTCATAGGCTATAATGGAGAATGGAAAAACATCCAAAATTTTTCCACATCAAGAGTGTACCATTCAGTGTGATATTAAAAATACATCTTATCCAACCCTAAACCCAACCCCAATATTCACCCAAACATAAGTGTGTCCTGAAGTCTAACCCTAACCCTAACCCTTACCATATGGGCCCATTCATTCTAATGAATCTCATAGGCTATAATGGAGAATGGAAAAAAATCCAAAATTTTTCCCCATCAAGAGTGTACCATTCAGTGTGATATTAAAAATACATCTTACCCAACCCTAAAGCAGACCCCAATTTTAAACCGAACATATGTGTGCCCTGAACTCTAACCCTAACCCTAACCCTTACCATATGGGCCCATTCATTCTAATGAATCTCATAGGCTATAATGGAGAATGGAAAAACATCCAAAATTTTTCCCCATCAAGAGGGTAGCATTCAGTGTGATATTAAAAATACATCTTATCCAACCCTAAACCCAACCCCAATATTCACCCAAACATAAGTGTGTCCTGAATTCTAACCCTAACCCTAACCCTTACCATATGGGCCCATTCATTCTAAAGAATCTCATAGGCTATAATGGAGAATGGAAAAACATCCAAAATTTTTCCACATCAAGAGTGTACCATTCAGTGTGATATTAAAAATACATCTTATCCAACCCTAAACCCAACCCCAATATTCATCCAAACATAAGTGTGTCCTGAAGTCTAACCCTAACCCTAACCCTTACCATATGGGCCCATTCATTCTAATGAATCTCATAGGCTATAATGGAGAATGGAAAAACATCCAAAATTTTTCCCCATCAAGAGTGTACCATTCAGTGTGATATTAAAAATACATCTTATCCAACCCTAAACCCAACCCCAATATTCACCCAATCATAACTGTGTCCTGAAGTCTAACCCTAACCCTAACCCTTGCCATATGGGCCCATTCATTCTAATGAATCTCATAGGCTATAATGGAGAATGGAAAAACATCCAAAATTTTTCCCCATCAAGAGTGTACCATTCAGTGTGATATTAAAAATACATCTTATCCAACCCTAAACCCAACCCCAATATTCACCCAAACATAAGTGTGTCCTGAAGTCTAATCCTAACCCTAACCCTTACCATATGGGCCCATTCATTCTAATGAATCTCATAGGCTATAATGGAGAATGGAAAAACATCCAAAATTTTTCTCCATCAATAGTGTACCATTCAGTGTGATATTAAAAATACATCTTACCCAACCCTAAACCAGACCCCAATTTTAAACCGAACATATGTGTGTCCTGAACTCTAACCCTAACCCTAACCCTTACCATATGGGCCCATTCATTCTAAAGAATCTCATAGGCTATAATGGAGAATGGAAAAACATCCAAAATTTTTCTCCATCAATAGTGTACCATTCAGGGTGATATTAAAAATACATCTTACCCAACCCTAAACCAGACCCCAATTTTAAACCGAACATATGTGTGTCCTGAACTCTAACCCTAACCCTAACCCTTACCATATGCACCCATTCATTCTAATGAATCTCATAGGCTATAATGGAGAATGGAAAAACTTCCAAAACATTTTCCCATCAAGAGTATACCATTCAGTGTGATATTAAAAATACATCTTATCCAACCTTAAACCCAACCCCAAAATTCACCCAAACATAAGTGTGTCCTGAAGTCTAACCCTAACCCTAACCCTTACCATATGGTACCATTCATTCTAATGAATCTCATAGGCTGTAATGGAGAATGGAAAAACATCCAAAATTTTTCCACATCAAGAGTGTACCATTCAGTGTGATATTAAAAATACATCTTATCCAACCCTAAACCCAACCCCAATATTCACCCAAATATAAGTGTGTCCTGAAGTCTAACCCTAACCCTAACCCTTACCATATGGGCCCATTCATTCTAATGAATCTCATAGGCTATAATGGAGAATGGAAAAAAATCCAAAATTTTTCCCCATCAAGAGTGTACCATTCAGTGTGATATTAAAAATACATCTTACCCAACGTTAAACCCAACCCCAATATTCACCCAAACATAAGTGTGTCCTGAAGTCTAACCCTAACCCTAACACTTACCATATGGGCCCATTCATTCTAATGAATCTCATAGGCTATAATGGAGAATGCAAAAACATCCAAAATTTTTCCCCATCAAGAGTGTACCATTCAGTGTGATATTAAAAATACATCTTACCCAACCCTAAAGCAGACCCCAATTTTAAACCGAACATATGTGTGCCCTGAACTCTAACCCTAACCCTAACCCTTACCATATGGGCCCATTCATTCTAATGAATCTCATAGGCTATAATGGAGAATGGAAAAACATCCAAAATTTTTCCCCATCAAGAGGGTAGCATTCAGTGTGATATTAAAAATACATCTTATCCAACCCTAAACCCAACCCCAATATTCACCCAAACATAAGTGTGTCCTGAATTCTAACCCTAACCCTAACCCTTACCATATGGGCCCATTCATTCTAAAGAATCTCATAGGCTATAATGGAGAATGGAAAAACATCCAAAATTTTTCCACATCAAGAGTGTACCATTCAGTGTGATATTAAAAATACATCTTATCCAACCCTAAACCCAACCCCAATATTCACCCAAACATAAGTGTGTCCTGAAGTCTAACCCTAACCCTAACCCTTACCATATGGGCCCATTCATTCTAATGAATCTCATAGGCTATAATGGAGAATGGAAAAACATCCAAAATTTTTCCCCATCAAGAGTGTACCATTCAGTGTGATATTAAAAATACATCTTATCCAACCCTAAACCCAACCCCAATATTCACCCAATCATAACTGTGTCCTGAAGTCTAACCCTAACCCTAACCCTTGCCATATGGGCCCATTCATTCTAATGAATCTCATAAGCTATAATGGAGAATGGAAAAACATCCAAAATTTTTCCCCATCAAGAGTGTACCATTCAGTGTGATATTAAAAATACATCTTATCCAACCCTAAACCCAACCCCAATATTCACCCAAACATAAGTGTGTCCTGAAGTCTAACCCTAACCCTAACCCTTACCATATGGGCCCATTCATTCTAATGAATCTCATAGGCTATAATGGAGAATGGAAAAACATCCAAAATTTTTCTCCATCAATAGTGTACCATTCAGTGTGATATTAAAAATACATCTTACCCAACCCTAAACCAGACCCCAATTTTAAACCGAACATATGTGTGTCCTGAACTCTAACCCTAACCCTAACCCTTACCATATGGGCCCATTCATTCTAAAGAATCTCATAGGCTATAATGGAGAATGGAAAAACATCCAAAATTTTTCTCCATCAATAGTGTACCATTCAGGGTGATATTAAAAATACATCTTACCCAACCCTAAACCAGACCCCAATTTTAAACCGAACATATGTGTGTCCTGAACTCTAACCCTAACCCTAACCCTTACCATATGCACCCATTCATTCTAATGAATCTCATAGGCTATAATGGAGAATGGAAAAACTTCCAAAACATTTTCCCATCAAGAGTATACCATTCAGTGTGATATTAAAAATACATCTTATCCAACCTTAAACCCAACCCCAAAATTCACCCAAACATAAGTGTGTCCTGAAGTCTAACCCTAACCCTAACCCTTACCATATGGTACCATTCATTCTAATGAATCTCATAGGCTATAATGGAGAATGGAAAAACATCCAAAATTTTTCCACATCAAGAGTGTACCATTCAGTGTGATATTAAAAATACATCTTATCCAACCCTAAACCCAACCCCAATATTCACCCAAACATAAGTGTGTCCTGAAGTCTAACCCTAACCCTAACCCTTACCATATGGGCCCATTGATTCTAATGAATCTCATACGCTATAATGCAGAATGGAAAAACATCCAAAATTTTTCCCCATCAAGAGTGTACCATTCAGTGTGATATTAAAAATACATCTTATCCAACCCTAAACCCAACCCCAATATTCACCCAAACATAAGTGTGTCCTGAAGTCTAACCCTAACCCTTACCCTTACCATATGGGCCCATTCATTCTAATGAATCTCATAGGCTATAATGGATAATGGAAAAACATCCAAAATTTTTCTCCATCAATAGTGTACCATTCAGTGTGATATTAAAAATACATCTTATCCAACCTTAAACCCAACCCCAATATTCACCCAAACATAAGTGTGTCCTGAAGTCTAACCCTAACCCTAACCGTTACCATATGGGCCCATTCATTCTAATGAATCTCATAGGCTATAATGGAGAATGCAAAAACATCCAAAATTTTTCCCCATCAAGAGTGTACCATTCAGTGTGATATTAAAAATACATCTTACCCAACCCTAAAGCAGACCCCAATTTTAAACCGAACATATGTGTGCCCTGAACTCTAACCCTAACCCTAACCCTTACCATATGGGCCCATTCATTCTAATGAATCTCATAGGCTATAATGGAGAATGGAAAAACATCCAAAATTTTTCCCCATCAAGAGGGTAGCATTCAGTGTGATATTAAAAATACATCTTATCCAACCCTAAACCCAACCCCAATATTCACCCAGTCATAACTGTGTCCTGAAGTCTAACCCTACCCTAACCCTTACCATATGGGCCCATTCATTCTAATGAATCTCATAGGCTATAATGGAGAATGGAAAAACATCCAGAATTTTTCCCCATCAAGAGTGTACCATTCAGTGTGATATTAAAAATACATCTTATCCAACCCTAAACCCAACCCCAATATTCACCCAAACATAAGTGTGTCCTGAAGTCTAACCCTAACCCTAACCCTTACCATATGGGCCCATTCATTCTAATGAATCTCATAGGCTATAATGGAGAATGGAAAAACATCCAAAAATTTTCCACATCAAGAGTGTACCATTCAGTGTGATATTAAAAATACATCTTATCCAACCCTAAACCCAACCCCAATATTCACCCAAACATAAGTGTGTCCTGAAGTCTAACCCTAACCCTAACCCTTACCATATGGGCCCATTCATTCTCATGAATCTCATAGGCTATAATGGAGAATGGAAAAACATCCAAAATTTTTCCCCATCAAGAGTGTACCATTCAGTGTGATATTAAAAATACATCTTATCCAACCCTAAACCCAACCCCAATATTCACCCAAACATAAGTGTGTCCTGAAGTCTAACCTTAACCCTTACCCTTACCACATGGGCCCATTCATTCTAATGAATCTCATAGGCTATAATGGAGAATGGAAAAACATCCAAAATTTTTCCACATCAAGAGTGTACCATTCAGTGTGATATTAAAAATACATCTTATCCAACCCTAAACCCAACCCCAATATTCACCCAAACATAAGTGTGTCCTGAAGTCTAACCCTAACCCTAACCCTTTCCATATGGGCCCATTCATTCTCCTGAATCTCATAGGCTATAATGGAGAATGGAAAAACATCCAAAATTTTTCCCCATCAAGAGTGTACCATTCAGTGTGATATTAAAAATACATCTTATCCAACCCTAAACCCAACCCCAATATTCACCCAATCATAACTGTGTCCTGAAGTCTAACCCTAACCCTAACCCTTACCATATGGGCCCATTCATTCTAATGAATCTCATAGGCTATAATGGAGAATGGAAAAACATCCAAAATTTTTCCCCATCAAGAGTGTACCATTCAGTGTGATATTAAAAATACATCTTATCCAACCCTAAACCCAACCCCAATATTCACCCAAACATAAGTGTGCCCTGAAGTCTAACCCTAACCCTAACCCTTACCATATGGGCCCATTCATTCTAATGAATCTCATAGGCTATAATGGAGAATGGAAAAACATCCAAAATTTTTCTCCATCAATAGTGTACCATTCAGTGTGATATTAAAAATACATCTTACCCAACCCTAAAAAAGACCCCAATTTTAAACCGAACATATGTGTGTCCTGAACTCTAACCCTAACCCTAACCCTTACCATATGGGCCCATTCATTCTAAAGAATCTCATAGGCTATAATGGAGAATGGAAAAACATCCAAAATTTTTCTCCATCAATAGTGTACCATTCAGGGTGATATTAAAAATACATCTTATCCAACCCTAAACCCAACCCCAATATTCACCCAAACATAAGTGTGTCCTGAAGTCTAACCCTAACCCTAACCCTTACCATATGGGCCCATTCATTCTAATGAATCTCATAGGCTATAATGGAGAATGGAAAAACATCCAAAATTTTTCTCCATCAATAGTGTACCATTCAGTGTGATATTAAAAATACATCTTACCCAACCCTAAACCAGACCCCAATTTTAAACCGAACATATGTGTGTCCTGAACTCTAACCCTAACCCTAACCCTTACCATATGGGCCCATTCATTCTAAAGAATCTCATAGGCTATAATGGAGAATGGAAAAACATCCAAAATTTTTCTCCATCAATAGTGTACCATTCAGGGTGATATTAAAAATACATCTTACCCAACCCTAAACCAGACCCCAATTTTAAACCGAACATATGTGTGTCCTGAACTCTAACCCTAACCCTAACCCTTACCATATGCACCCATTCATTCTAATGAATCTCATAGGCTATAATGGAGAATGGAAAAACTTCCAAAACATTTTCCCATCAAGAGTATACCATTCAGTGTGATATTAAAAATACATCTTATCCAACCTTAAACCCAACCCCAAAATTCACCCAAACATAAGTGTGTCCTGAAGTCTAACCCTAACCCTAACCCTTACCATATGGTACCATTCATTCTAATGAATCTCATAGGCTATAATGGAGAATGGAAAAACATCCAAAATTTTTCCACATCAAGAGTGTACCATTCAGTGTGATATTAAAAATACATCTTATCCAACCCTAAACCCAACCCCAATATTCACCCAAACATAAGTGTGTCCTGAAGTCTAACCCTCACCCTAACCCTTACCATATGGGCCCATTGATTCTAATGAATCTCATACGCTATAATGCAGAATGGAAAAACATCCAAAATTTTTCCCCATCAAGAGTGTACCATTCAGTGTGATATTAAAAATACATCTTATCCAACCCTAAACCCAACCCCAATATTCACCCAAACATAAGTGTGTCCTGAAGTCTAACCCTAACCCTTACCCTTACCATATGGGCCCATTCATTCTAATGAATCTCATAGGCTATAATGGATAATGGAAAAACATCCAAAATTTTTCTCCATCAATAGTGTACCATTCAGTGTGATATTAAAAATACATCTTATCCAACCTTAAACCCAACCCCAATATTCACCCAAACATAAGTGTGTCCTGAAGTCTAACCCTAACCCTAACCGTTACCATATGGGCCCATTCATTCTAATGAATCTCATAGGCTATAATGGAGAATGCAAAAACATCCAAAATTTTTCCCCATCAAGAGTGTACCATTCAGTGTGATATTAAAAATACATCTTACCCAACCCTAAAGCAGACCCCAATTTTAAACCGAACATATGTGTGCCCTGAACTCTAACCCTAACCCTAACCCTTACCATATGGGCCCATTCATTCTAATGAATCTCATAGGCTATAATGGAGAATGGAAAAACATCCAAAATTTTTCCCCATCAAGAGGGTAGCATTCAGTGTGATATTAAAAATACATCTTATCCAACCCTAAACCCAACCCCAATATTCACCCAGTCATAACTGTGTCCTGAAGTCTAACCCTACCCTAACCCTTACCATATGGGCCCATTCATTCTAATGAATCTCATAGGCTATAATGGAGAATGGAAAAACATCCAGAATTTTTCCCCATCAAGAGTGTACCATTCAGTGTGATATTAAAAATACATCTTATCCAACCCTAAACCCAACCCCAATATTCACCCAAACATAAGTGTGTCCTGAAGTCTAACCCTAACCCTAACCCTTACCATATGGGCCCATTCATTCTAATGAATCTCATAGGCTATAATGGAGAATGGAAAAACATCCAAAAATTTTCCACATCAAGAGTGTACCATTCAGTGTGATATTAAAAATACATCTTATCCAACCCTAAACCCAACCCCAATATTCACCCAAACATAAGTGTGTCCTGAAGTCTAACCCTAACCCTAACCCTTACCATATGGGCCCATTCATTCTCATGAATCTCATAGGCTATAATGGAGAATGGAAAAACATCCAAAATTTTTCCACATCAAGAGTGTACCATTCAGTGTGATATTAAAAATACATCTTATCCAACCCTAAACCCAACCCCAATATTCACCCAAACATAAGTGTGTCCTGAAGTCTAACCTTAACCCTTACCCTTACCACATGGGCCCATTCATTCTAATGAATCTCATAGGCTATAATGGAGAATGGAAAAACATCCAAAATTTTTCCACATCAAGAGTGTACCATTCAGTGTGATATTAAAAATACATCTTATCCAACCCTAAACCCAACCCCAATATTCACCCAAACATAAGTGTGTCCTGAAGTCTAACCCTAACCCTAACCCTTTCCATATGGGCCCATTCATTCTCCTGAATCTCATAGGCTATAATGGAGAATGGAAAAACATCCAAAATTTTTCCCCATCAAGAGTGTACCATTCAGTGTGATATTAAAAATACATCTTATCCAACCCTAAACCCAACCCCAATATTCACCCAATCATAACTGTGTCCTGAAGTCTAACCCTAACCCTAACCCTTACCATATGGGCCCATTCATTCTAATGAATCTCATAGGCTATAATGGAGAATGGAAAAACATCCAAAATTTTTCCCCATCAAGAGTGTACCATTCAGTGTGATATTAAAAATACATCTTATCCAACCCTAAACCCAACCCCAATATTCACCCAAACATAAGTGTGCCCTGAAGTCTAACCCTAACCCTAACCCTTACCATATGGGCCCATTCATTCTAATGAATCTCATAGGCTATAATGGAGAATGGAAAAACATCCAAAATTTTTCTCCATCAATAGTGTACCATTCAGTGTGATATTAAAAATACATCTTACCCAACCCTAAAAAAGACCCCAATTTTAAACCGAACATATGTGTGTCCTGAACTCTAACCCTAACCCTAACCCTTACCATATGGGCCCATTCATTCTAAAGAATCTCATAGGCTATAATGGAGAATGGAAAAACATCCAAAATTTTTCTCCATCAATAGTGTACCATTCAGGGTGATATTAAAAATACATCTTACCCAACCCTAAACCAGACCCCAATTTTAAACCGAACATATGTGTGTCCTGAACTCTAACCCTAACCCTAACCCTTACCATATGGGCCCATTCATTCTAATGAATCTCATAGGCTATAATGGAGAATGGAAAAACTTCCAAAACATTTTCCCATCAAGAGTATACCATTCAGTGTGATATTAAAAATACATCTTATCCAACCTTAAACCCAACCCCAAAATTCACCCAAACATAAGTGTGTCCTGAAGTCTAACCCTAACCCTAACCCTTACCATATGGTACCATTCATTCTAATGAATCTCATAGGCTATAATGGAGAATGGAAAAACATCCAAAATTTTTCCACATCAAGAGTGTACCATTCAGTGTGATATTAAAAATACATCTTATCCAACCCTAAACCCAACCCCAATATTCACCCAAACATAAGTGTGTCCTGAAGTCAAACCCTAACCCTAACCCTTACCATATGGGCCCATTCATTCTTATGAATCTCATACGCTATAATGCAGAATGGAAATACATCCAAAATTTTTCCCCATCAAGAGTGTACCATTCAGTGTGATATTAAAAATACATCTTATCCAACCCTAAACCCAACCCCAATATTCACCCAAACATAAGTGTGTCCTGAAGTCTAACCCTAACCCTTACCCTTACCATATGGGCCCATTCATTCTAATGAATCTCATAGGCTATAATGGAGAATGGAAAAACATCCAAAATTTTTCTCCATCAATAGTGTACCATTCAGTGTGATATTAAAAATACATCTTATCCAACCTTAAACCCAACCCCAATATTCACCCAAACATAAGTGTGTCCTGAAGTCTAACCCTAACCCTAACCCTTACCATATGGGCCCATTCATTCTAATGAATCTCATAGGCTATAATGGAGAATGGAAAAACATCCAAAATTTTTCTCCATCAATAGTGTACCATTCAGTGTGATATTAAAAATACATCTTACCCAACCCTAAACCAGACCCCAATTTTAAACCGAACATATGTGTGTCCTGAACTCTAACCCTAACCCTAACCCTTACCATATGGGCCCATTCATTCTAAAGAATCTCATAGGCTATAATGGAGAATGGAAAAACATCCAAAATTTTTCTCCATCAATAGTGTACCATTCAGGGTGATATTAAAAATACATCTTACCCAACCCTAAACCAGACCCCAATTTTAAACCGAACATATGTGTGTCCTGAACTCTAACCCTAACCCTAACCCTTACCATATGCACCCATTCATTCTAATGAATCTCATAGGCTATAATGGAGAATGGAAAAACTTCCAAAACATTTTCCCATCAAGAGTATACCATTCAGTGTGATATTAAAAATACATCTTATCCAACCTTAAACCCAACCCCAAAATTCACCCAAACATAAGTGTGTCCTGAAGTCTAACCCTAACCCTAACCCTTACCATATGGTACCATTCATTCTAATGAATCTCATAGGCTATAATGGAGAATGGAAAAACATCCAAAATTTTTCCCCATCAAGAGTGTACCATTCAGTGTGATATTAAAAATACATCTTATCCAACCCTAAACCCAACCCCAATATTCACCCAAACATAAGTGTGTCCTGAAGTCTAACCCTAACCCTAACCCTTACCATATGGGCCCATTCATTCTAATGAATCTCATAGGCTATAATGGAGAATGGAAAAACATCCAAAATTTTTCCCCATCAAGAGTGTACCATTCAGTGTGATATTAAAAATACATCTTATCCAACCCTAAACCCAACCCCAATATTCACCCAATCATAACTGTGTCCTGAAGTCTAACCCTAACCCTAACCCTTACCATATGGGCCCATTCATTCTAATGAATCTCATAGGCTATAATGGAGAATGGAAAAACATCCAAAATTTTTCCCCATCAAGAGGGTAGCATTCAGTGTGATATTAAAAATACATCTTATCCAACCCTAAACCCAACCCCAATATTCACCCAAACATAAGTGTGTCCTGAATTCTAACCCTAACCCTAACCCTTACCATATGGGCCCATTCATTCTAATGAATCTCATAGGCTATAATGGAGAATGGAAAAACATCCAAAATTTTTCCACATCAAGAGTGTACCATTCAGTGTGACATTAAAAATACATCTTATCCAACCCTAAACCCAACCCCAATATTCACCCAAACATAAGTGTGTCCTGAAGTCTAACCCTAACCCTAACCCTTACCATATGGGCCCATTCATTCTAAAGAATCTCATAGGCTATAATGGAGAATGGAAAAACATCCAAAATTTTTCCACATCAAGAGTGTACCATTCAGTGTGATATTAAAAATACATCTTATCCAACCCTAAACCCAACCCCAATATTCACCCAAACATAAGTGTGTCCTGAAGTCTAACCCTAACCCTAACCCTTACCATATGGGCCCATTCATTCTAATGAATCTCATAGGCTATAATGGAGAATGGAAAAACATCCAAAATTTTTCCCCATCAAGAGTGTACCATTCAGTGTGATATTAAAAATACATCTTATCCAACCCTAAACCCAACCCCAATATTCACCCAATCATAACTGTGTCCTGAAGTCTAACCCTAACCCTAACCCTTGCCATATGGGCCCATTCATTCTAATGCATCTCATAGGCTATAATGGAGAATGGAAAAACATCCAAAATTTTTCCCCATCAAGAGTGTACCATTCAGTGTGATATTAAAAATACATCTTATCCAACCCTAAACCCAACCCCAATATTCACCCAAACATAAGTGTGTCCTGAAGTCTAACCCTAACCCTAACCCTTACCATATGGGCCCATTCATTCTAATGAATCTCATAGGCTATAATGGAGAATGGAAAAACATCCAAAATTTTTCTCCATCAATAGTGTACCATTCAGTGTGATATTAAAAATACATCTTACCCAACCCTAAACCAGACCCCAATTTTAAACCGAACATATGTGTGTCCTGAACTCTAACCCTAACCCTAACCCTTACCATATGGGCCCATTCATTCTAAAGAATCTCATAGGCTATAATGGAGAATGGAAAAACATCCAAAATTTTTCTCCATCAATAGTGTACCATTCAGGGTGATATTAAAAATACATCTTACCCAACCCTAAACCAGACCCCAATTTTAAACCGAACATATGTGTGTCCTGAACTCTAACCCTAACCCTAAACCCTTACCATATGCACCCATTCATTCTAATGAATCTCATAGGCTATAATGGAGAATGGAAAAACTTCCAAAACATTTTCCCATCAAGAGTATACCATTCAGTGTGATATTAAAAATACATCTTATCCAACCTTAAACCCAACCCCAAAATTCACCCAAACATAAGTGTGTCCTGAAGTCTAACCCTAACCCTAACCCTTACCATATGGTACCATTCATTCTAATGAATCTCATAGGCTATAATGGAGAATGGAAAAACATCCAAAATTTTTCCCCATCAAGAGTGTACCATTCAGTGTGATATTAAAAATACATCTTATCCAACCCTAAACCCAACCCCAATATTCACCCAAACATAAGTGTGCCCTGAAGTGTAACCCTAACCCTAACCCTTACCATATGGGCCCATTCATTCTAATGAATCTCATAGGCTATAATGGAGAATGGAAAAACATCCAAAATTTTTCTCCATCAATAGTGTACCATTCAGTGTGATATTAAAAATACATCTTACCCAACCCTAAAAAAGACCCCAATTTTAAACCGAACATATGTGTGTCCTGAACTCTAACCCTAACCCTAACCCTTACCATATGGGCCCATTCATTCTAAAGAATCTCATAGGCTATAATGGAGAATGGAAAAACATCCAAAATTTTTCTCCATCAATAGTGTACCATTCAGGGTGATATTAAAAATACATCTTACCCAACCCTAAACCAGACCCCAATTTTAAACCGAACATATGTGTGTCCTGAACTCTAACCCTAACCCTAACCCTTACCATATGGGCCCATTCATTCTAATGAATCTCATAGGCTATAATGGAGAATGGAAAAACTTCCAAAACATTTTCCCATCAAGAGTATACCATTCAGTGTGATATTAAAAATACATCTTATCCAACCTTAAACCCAACCCCAAAATTCACCCAAACATAAGTGTGTCCTGAAGTCTAACCCTAACCCTAACCCTTACCATATGGTACCATTCATTCTAATGAATCTCATAGGCTATAATGGAGAATGGAAAAACATCCAAAATTTTTCCACATCAAGAGTGTACCATTCAGTGTGATATTAAAAATACATCTTATCCAACCCTAAACCCAACCCCAATATTCACCCAAACATAAGTGTGTCCTGAAGTCTAACCCTAACCCTAACCCTTACCATATGGGCCCATTGATTCTAATGTATCTCATACGCTATAATGCAGAATGGAAAAACATCCAAAATTTTTCCCCATCAAGAGTGTACCATTCAGTGTGATATTAAAAATACATCTTATCCAACCCTAAACCCAACCCCAATATTCACCCAAACATAAGTGTGTCCTGAAGTCTAACCCTAACCCTAACCCTTACCATATGGGCCCATTCATTCTAATGAATCTCATAGGCTATAATGGAGAATGCAAAAACATCCAAAATTTTTCCCCATCAAGAGTGTACCATTCAGTGTGATATTAAAAATACATCTTACCCAACCCTAAAGCAGACCCCAATTTTAAACCGAACATATGTGTGCCCTGAACTCTAACCCTAACCCTAACCCTTACCATATGGGCCCATTCATTCTAATGAATCTCATAGGCTATAATGGAGAATGGAAAAACATCCAAAATTTTTCCCCATCAAGAGGGTAGCATTCAGTGTGATATTAAAAATACATCTTATCCAACCCTAAACCCAACCCCAATATTCACCCAGTCATAACTGTGTCCTGAAGTCTAACCCTACCCTAACCCTTACCATATGGGCCCATTCATTCTAATGAATCTCATAGGCTATAATGGAGAATGGAAAAACATCCAAAATTTTTCCCCATCAAGAGTGTACCATTCAGTGTGATATTAAAAATACATCTTATCCAACCCTAAACCCAACCCCAATATTCACCCAGTCATAACTGTGTCCTGAAGTCTAACCCTAACCCTAACCCTTACCATATGGGCCCATTCATTCTAATGAATCTCATAGGCTATAATGGAGAATGGAAAAACATCCAAAAATTTTCCACATCAAGAGTGTACCATTCAGTGTGATATTAAAAATACATCTTATCCAACCCTAAACCCAACCCCAATATTCACCCAAACATAAGTGTGTCCTGAAGTCTAACCCTAACCCTAACCCTTACCATATGGGCCCATTCATTCTCATGAATCTCATAGGCTATAATGGAGAATGGAAAAACATCCAAAATTTTTCCCCATCAAGAGTGTACCATTCAGTGTGATATTAAAAATACATCTTATCCAACCCTAAACCCAACCCCAATATTCACCCAAACATAAGTGTGTCCTGAAGTCTAACCTTAACCCTTACCCTTACCATATGGGCCCATTCATTCTAATGAATCTCATAGGCTATAATGGAGAATGGAAAAACATCCAAAATTTTTCCACATCAAGAGTGTACCATTCAGTGTGATATTAAAAATACATCTTATCCAACCCTAAACCCAACCCCAATATTCACCCAAACATAAGTGTGTCCTGAAGTCTAACCCTAACCCTAACCCTTTCCATATGGGCCCATTCATTCTCCTGAATCTCATAGGCTATAATGGAGAATGGAAAAACATCCAAAATTTTTCCCCATCAAGAGTGTACCATTCAGTGTGATATTAAAAATACATCTTATCCAACCCTAAACCCAACCCCAATATTCACCCAATCATAACTGTGTCCTGAAGTCTAACCCTAACCCTAACCCTTACCATATGGGCCCATTCATTCTAATGAATCTCATAGGCTATAATGGAGAATGGAAAAACATCCAAAATTTTTCCCCATCAAGAGTGTACCATTCAGTGTGATATTAAAAATACATCTTATCCAACCCTAAACCCAACCCCAATATTCACCCAAACATAAGTGTGCCCTGAAGTCTAACCCTAACCCTAACCCTTACCATATGGGCCCATTCATTCTAATGAATCTCATAGGCTATAATGGAGAATGGAAAAACATCCAAAATTTTTCTCCATCAATAGTGTACCATTCAGTGTGATATTAAAAATACATCTTACCCAACCCTAAAAAAGACCCCAATTTTAAACCGAACATATGTGTGTCCTGAACTCTAACCCTAACCCTAACCCTTACCATATGGGCCCATTCATTCTAAAGAATCTCATAGGCTATAATGGAGAATGGAAAAACATCCAAAATTTTTCTCCATCAATAGTGTACCATTCAGGGTGATATTAAAAATACATCTTACCCAACCCTAAACCAGACCCCAATTTTAAACCGAACATATGTGTGTCCTGAACTCTAACCCTAACCCTAACCCTTACCATATGCGCCCATTCATTCTAATGAATCTCATAGGCTATAATGGAGAATGGAAAAACTTCCAAAACATTTTCCCATCAAGAGTATACCATTCAGTGTGATATTAAAAATACATCTTATCCAACCTTAAACCCAACCCCAAAATTCACCCAAACATAAGTGTGTCCTGAAGTCTAACCCTAACCCTAACCCTTACCATATGGTACCATTCATTCTAATGAATCTCATAGGCTATAATGGAGAATGGAAAAACATCCAAAATTTTTCCACATCAAGAGTGTACCATTCAGTGTGATATTAAAAATACATCTTATCCAACCCTAAACCCAACCCCAATATTCACCCAAACATAAGTGTGTCCTGAAGTCAAACCCTAACCCTAACCCTTACCATATGGGCCCATTCATTCTAATGAATCTCATACGCTATAATGCAGAATGGAAATACATCCAAAATTTTTCCCCATCAAGAGTGTACCATTCAGTGTGATATTAAAAATACATCTTATCCAACCCTAAACCCAACCCCAATATTCACCCAAACATAAGTGTGTCCTGAAGTCTAACCCTAACCCTTACCCTTACCATATGGGCCCATTCATTCTAATGAATCTCATAGGCTATAATGGAGAATGGAAAAACTTCCAAAACATTTTCCCATCAAGAGTATACCATTCAGTGTGATATTAAAAATACATCTTATCCAACCTTAAACCCAACCCCAAAATTCACCCAAACATAAGTGTGTCCTGAAGTCTAACCCTAACCCTTACCATATGGTACCATTCATTCTAATGAATCTCATAGGCTATAATGGAGAATGGAAAAACATCCAAAATTTTTCTCCATCAATAGTGTACCATTCAGTGTGATATTAAAAATACATCTTACCCAACCCTAAACCAGACCCCAATTTTAAACCGAACATATGTGTGTCCTGAACTCTAACCCTAACCCTAACCCTTACCATATGGGCCCATTCATTCTAAAGAATCTCATAGGCTATAATGGAGAATGGAAAAACATCCAAAATTTTTCTCCATCAATAGTGTACCATTCAGGGTGATATTAAAAATACATCTTACCCAACCCTAAACCAGACCCCAATTTTAAACCGAACATATGTGTGTCCTGAACTCTAACCCTAACCCTAACCCTTACCATATGCACCCATTCATTCTAATGAATCTCATAGGCTATAATGGAGAATGGAAAAACTTCCAAAACATTTTCCCATCAAGAGTATACCATTCAGTGTGATATTAAAAATACATCTTATCCAACCTTAAACCCAACCCCAAAATTCACCCAAACATAAGTGTGTCCTGAAGTCTAACCCTAACCCTTACCATATGGTACCATTCATTCTAATGAATCTCATAGGCTATAATGGAGAATGGAAAAACATCCAAAATTTTTCCACATCAAGAGTGTACCATTCAGTGTGATATTAAAAATACATCTTATCCAACCCTAAACCCAACCCCAATATTCACCCAAACATAAGTGTGTCCTGAAGTCTAACCCTAACCCTAACCCTTACCATATGGGCCCATTGATTCTAATGAATCTCATACGCTATAATGCAGAATGGAAAAACATCCAAAATTTTTCCCCATCAAGAGTGTACCATTCAGTGTGATATTAAAAATACATCTTATCCAACCCTAAACCCAACCCCAATATTCACCCAAACATAAGTGTGTCCTGAAGTCTAACCCTAACCCTTACCCTTACCATATGGGCCCATTCATTCTAATGAATCTCATAGGGTATAATGGATAATGGAAAAACATCCAAAATTTTTCTCCATCAATAGTGTACCATTCAGTGTGATATTAAAAATACATCTTATCCAACCTTAAACCCAACCCCAATATTCACCCAAACATAAGTGTGTCCTGAAGTCTAACCCTAACCCTAACCCTTACCATATGGGCCCATTCATTCTAATGAATCTCATAGGCTATAATGGAAAATGGAAAAACATCCAAAATTTTTCCCCATCAAGAGGGTAGCATTCAGTGTGATATTAAAAATACATCTTATCCAACCCTAAACCCAACCCCAATATTCACCCAAACATAAGTGTGTCCTGAAGTCTAACCCTAACCCTAACCCTTACCATATGGGCCCATTCATTCTAATGAATCTCATAGGCTATAATGGAGAATGGAAAAACATCCAAAATTTTTCCCCATCAAGAGTGTACCATTCAGTGTGATATTAAAAATACATCTTATCCAACCCTAAACCCAACCCCAATATTCACCCAATCATAACTGTGTCCTGAAGTCTAACCCTAACCCTAACCCTTACCATATGGGCCCATTCATTCTAATGAATCTCATAGGCTATAATGGAGAATGGAAAAACATCCAAAATTTTTCCCCATCAAGAGGGTAGCATTCAGTGTGATATTAAAAATACATCTTATCCAACCCTAAACCCAACCCCAATATTCACCCAAACATAAGTGTGTCCTGAATTCTAACCCTAACCCTAACCCTTACCATATGGGCCCATTCATTCTAATGAATCTCATAGGCTATAATGGAGAATGGAAAAACATCCAAAATTTTTCCACATCAAGAGTGTACCATTCAGTGTGACATTAAAAATACATCTTATCCAACCCTAAACCCAACCGCAATATTCACCCAAACATAAGTGTGTCCTGAAGTCTAACCCTAACCCTAACCCTTACCATATGGGCCCATTCATTCTAATGAATCTCATAGGCTATAATGGAGAATGGAAAAACATCCAAAATTTTTCCACATCAAGAGTGTACCATTCAGTGTGATATTAAAAATACATCTTATCCAACCCTAAACCCAACCCCAATATTCACCCAAACATAAGTGTGTCCTGAAGTCTAACCCTAACACTAACCCTTACCATATGGGCCCATTCATTCTAATGAATCTCATAGGCTATAATGGAGAATGGAAAAACATCCAAAATTTTTCCCCATCAAGAGTGTACCATTCAGTGTGATATTAAAAATACATCTTATCCAACCCTAAACCCAACCCCAATATTCACCCAAACGTAAGTGTGTCCTGAAGTCTAACCCTAACCCTAACCCTTACCATATGGGCCCATTCATTCTAATGAATCTCATAGGCTATAATGGAGAATGGAAAAACTTCCAAAATTTTTCCCCATCAAGAGGGTAGCATTCAGTGTGATATTAAAAATACATCTTATCCAACCCTAAACCCAACCCCAATATTCACCCAAACATAAGTGTGTCCTGAATTATAACCCTAACCCTAACCCTTACCATATGGGCCCATTCATTCTAATGAATCTCATAGGCTATAATGGAGAATGGAAAAACATCCAAAATTTTTCCACATCAAGAGTGTACCATTCAGTGTGATATTAAAAATACATCTTATCCAACCCTAAACCCAACCCCAATATTCACCCAAACATAAGTGTGTCCTGAAGTCTAACCCTAACCCTAACCCTTACCATATGGGCCCATTCATTCTAATGAATCTCATAGGCTATAATGGAGAATGGAAAAACATCCAAAATTTTTCTCCATCAATAGTGTACCATTCAGTGTGATATTAAAAATACATCTTACCCAACCCTAAACCAGACCCCAATTTTAAACCGAACATATGTGTGTCCTGAACTCTAACCCTAACCCTAACCCTTACCATATGGGCCCATTCATTCTAAAGAATCTCATAGGCTATAATGGAGAATGGAAAAACATCCAAAATTTTTCTCCATCAATAGTGTACCATTCAGGGTGATATTAAAAATACATCTTACCCAACCCTAAACCAGTCCCCAATTTTAAACCGAACATATGTGTGTCCTGAACTCTAACCCTAACCCTAACCCTTACCATATGCGCCCATTCATTCTAATGAATCTCATAGGCTATAATGGAGAATGGAAAAACTTCCAAAACATTTTCCCATCAAGAGTATACCATTCAGTGTGATATTAAAAATACATCTTATCCAACCTTAAACCCAACCCCAAAATTCACCCAAACATAAGTGTGTCCTGAAGTCTAACCCTAACCCTAACCCTTACCATATGGTACCATTCATTCTAATGAATCTCATAGGCTATAATGGAGAATGGAAAAACATCCAAAATTTTTCCACATCAAGAGTGTACCATTCAGTGTGATATTAAAAATACATCTTATCCAACCCTAAACGCAACCCCAATATTCACCCAAACATAAGCGTGTCTTGAAGTCTAACCCTAAACCTAACCCTTACCATATGGGCCCATTCATTCTAATGAATCTCATAGGCTATAATGGAGAATGGAAAAACATCCAAAATTTTTCCACATCAAGAGTGTACCATTCAGTGTGATATTAAAAATACATCTTATCCAACCCTAAACCCAACCCCAATATTCACCCAAACATAAGTGTGTCCTGAAGTCTAACCCTAACCCTAACCCTTACCATATGGGCCCATTCATTCTAATGAATCTCATAGGCTATAATGGAGAATGGAAAAAAATCCAAAATTTTTCCCCATCAAGAGTGTACCATTCAGTGTGATATTAAAAATACATCTTACCCAACATTAAACCCAACCCCAATATTCACCCAAACATAAGTGTGTCCTGAAGTCTAACCCTAACCCTAACACTTACCATATGGGCCCATTCATTCTAATGAATCTCATAGGCTATAATGGAGAATGCAAAAACATCCAAAATTTTTCCCCATCAAGAGTGTACCATTCAGTGTGATATTAAAAATACATCTTACCCAACCCTAAAGCAGACCCCAATTTTAAACCGAACATATGTGTGCCCTGAACTCTAACCCTAACCCTAACCCTTACCATATGGGCCCATTCATTCTAATGAATCTCATAGGCTATAATGGAGAATGGAAAAACATCCAAAATTTTTCCCCATCAAGAGGGTAGCATTCAGTGTGATATTAAAAATACATCTTATCCAACCCTAAACCCAACCCCAATATTCACCCAAACATAAGTGTGTCCTGAATTCTAACCCTAACCCTAACCCTTACCATATGGGCCCATTCATTCTAAAGAATCTCATAGGCTATAATGGAGAATGGAAAAACATCCAAAATTTTTCCACATCAAGAGTGTACCATTCAGTGTGATATTAAAAATACATCTTATCCAACCCTAAACCCAACCCCAATATTCATCCAAACATAAGTGTGTCCTGAAGTCTAACCCTAACCCTAACCCTTACCATATGGGCCCATTCATTCTAATGAATCTCATAGGCTATAATGGAGAATGGAAAAACATCCAAAATTTTTCCCCATGAAGAGTGTACCATTCAGTGTGATATTAAAAATACATCTTATCCAACCCTAAACCCAACCCCAATATTCACCCAATCATAACTGTGTCCTGAAGTCTAACCCTAACCCTAACCCTTGCCATATGGGCCCATTCATTCTAATGAATCTCATAGGCTATAATGGAGAATGGAAAAACATCCAAAATTTTTCCCCATCAAGAGTGTACCATTCAGTGTGATATTAAAAACACATCTTATCCAACCCTAAACCCAACCCCAATATTCACCCAAACATAAGTGTGTCCTGAAGTCTAACCCTAACCCTAACCCTTACCATATGGGCCCATTCATTCTAATGAATCTCATAGGCTATAATGGAGAATGGAAAAACATCCAAAATTTTTCTCCATCAATAGTGTACCATTCAGTGTGATATTAAAAATACATCTTACCCAACCCTAAACCAGACCCCAATTTTAAACCGAACATATGTGTGTCCTGAACTCTAACCCTAACCCTAACCCTTACCATATTGGCCCATTCATTCTAAAGAATCTCATAGGCTATAATGGAGAATGGAAAAACATCCAAAATTTTTCTCCATCAATAGTGTACCATTCAGGGTGATATTAAAAATACATCTTACCCAACCCTAAACCAGACCCCAATTTTAAACCGAACATATGTGTGTCCTGAACTCTAACCCTAACCCTAACCCTTACCATATGCGCCCATTCATTCTAATGAATCTCATAGGCTATAATGGAGAATGGAAAAACTTCCAAAACATTTTCCCATCAAGAGTATACCATTCAGTGTGATATTAAAAATACATCTTATCCAACCTTAAACCCAACCCCAAAATTCACCCAAACATAAGTGTGTCCTGAAGTCTAACCCTAACCCTAACCCTTACCATATGGTACCATTCATTCTAATGAATCTCATAGGCTATAATGGAGAATGGAAAAACATCCAAAATTTTTCCACATCAAGAGTGTACCATTCAGTGTGATATTAAAAATACATCTTATCCAACCCTAAACGCAACCCCAATATTCACCCAAACATAAGTGTGTCCTGAAGTCTAACCCTAACCCTAACCCTTACCATATGGGCCCATTCATTCTAATGAATCTCATAGGCTATAATGGAGAATGGAAAAACATCCAAAATTTTTCCCCATCAAGAGTGTACCATTCAGTGTGATATTAAAAATACATCTTACCCAACCCTAAAGCAGACCCCAATTTTAAACCGAACATATGTGTGCCCTGAACTCTAACCCTAACCCTAACCCTTACCATATGGGCCCATTCATTCTAATGAATCTCATAGGCTATAATGGAGAATGGAAAAACATCCAAAATTTTTCCCCATCAAGAGGGTAGCATTCAGTGTGATATTAAAAATACATCTTATCCAACCCTAAACCCAACCCCAATATTCACCCAAACATAAGTGTGTCCTGAATTCTAACCCTAACCCTAACCCTTACCATATGGGCCCATTCATTCTAAAGAATCTCATAGGCTATAATGGAGAATGGAAAAACATCCAAAATTTTTTCACATCAAGAGTGTACCATTCAGTGTGATATTAAAAAATACATCTTATCCAACCCTAAACCCAACCCCAATATTCATCCAAACAAAAGTGTGTCCTGAAGTCTAACCCTAACCCTTACCATATGGGCCCATTCATTCTAATGAATCTCATAGGCTATAATGGAGAATGGAAAAACATCCAAAATTTTTCCCCATCAAGAGTGTACCATTCAGTGTGATATTAAAAATACATCTTATCCAACCCTAAACCCAACCCCAATATTCACCCAATCATAACTGTGTCCTGAAGTCTAACCCTAACCCTAACCCTTGCCATATGGGCCCATTCATTCTAATGAATCTCATAGGCTATAATGGAGAATGGAAAAACATCCAAAATTTTTCCCCATCAAGAGTGTACCATTCAGTGTGATATTAAAAATACATCTTATCCAACCCTAAACCCAACCCCAATATTCACCCAAACATAAGTGTGTCCTGAAGTCTAACCCTAACCCTAACCCTTACCATATGGGCCCATTCATTCTAATGAATCTCATAGGCTATAATGGAGAATGGAAAAACATCCAAAATTTTTCTCCATCAATAGTGTACCATTCAGTGTGATATTAAAAATACATCTTACCCAACCCTAAACCAGACCCCAATTTTAAACCGAACATATGTGTGTCCTGAACTCTAACCCTAACCCTAACCCTTACCATATGGGCCCATTCATTCTAAAGAATCTCATAGGCTATAATGGAGAATGGAAAAACATCCAAAATTTTTCTCCATCAATAGTGTACCATTCAGGGTGATATTAAAAATACATCTTACCCAACCCTAAACCAGACCCCAATTTTAAACCGAACATATGTGTGACCTGAACTCTAACCCTAACCCTAACCCTTACCATATGCACCCATTCATTCTAATGAATCTCATAGGCTATAATGGAGAATGGAAAAACTTCCAAAACATTTTCCCATCAAGAGTATACCATTCAGTGTGATATTAAAAATACATCTTATCCAACCTTAAACCCAACCCCAAAATTCACCCAAACATAAGTGTGTCCTGAAGTCTAACCCTAACCCTAACCCTTACCATATGGTACCATTCATTCTAATGAATCTCATAGGCTATAATGGAGAATGGAAAAACATCCAAAATTTTTCCACATCAAGAGTGTACCATTCAGTGTGATATTAAAAATACATCTTATCCAACCCTAAACCCAACCCCAATATTCACCCAAATATAAGTGTGTCCTGAAGTCTAACCCTAACCCTAACCCTTACCATATGGGCCCATTCATTCTAATGAATCTCATAGGCTATAATGGGGAATGGAAAAAAATCCAAAATTTTTCCCCATCAAGAGTGTACCATTCAGTGTGATATTAAAAATACATCTTATCCAACGTTAAACCCAACCCCAATATTCACCCAAACATAAGTGTGTCCTGAAGTCTAACCCTAACCCTAACACTTACCATATGGGCCCATTCATTCTAATGAATCTCATAGGCTATAATGGAGAATGCAAAAACATCCAAAATTTTTCCCCATCAAGAGTGTACCATTCAGTGTGATATTAAAAGTACATCTTACCCAACCCTAAAGCAGACCCCAATTTTAAACCGAACATATGTGTGTCCTGAACTCTAACCCTAACCCTAACCCTTACCATATGCACCCATTCATTCTAATGAATCTCATAGGCTATAATGGAGAATGGAAAAACTTCCAAAACATTTTCCCATCAAGAGTATACCATTCAGTGTGATATTAAAAATACATCTTATCCAACCTTAAACCCAACCCCAAAATTCACCCAAACATAAGTGTGTCCTGAAGTCTAACCCTAACCCTAACCCTTACCATATGGTACCATTCATTCTAATGAATCTCATAGGCTATAATGGAGAATGGAAAAACATCCAAAATTTTTCCACATCAAGAGTGTACCATTCAGTGTGATATTAAAAATACATCTTATCCAACCCTAAACCCAACCCCAATATTCACCCAAATATAAGTGTGTCCTGAAGTCTAACCCTAACCCTAACCCTTACCATATGGGCCCATTCATTCTAATGAATCTCATAGGCTATAATGGGGAATGGAAAAAAATCCAAAATTTTTCCCCATCAAGAGTGTACCATTCAGTGTGATATTAAAAATACATCTTATCCAACGTTAAACCCAACCCCAATATTCACCCAAACATAAGTGTGTCCTGAAGTCTAACCCTAACCCTAACACTTACCATATGCGCCCATTCATTCTAATGAATCTCATAGGCTATAATGGAGAATGCAAAAACATCCAAAATTTTTCCCCATCAAGAGTGTACCATTCAGTGTGATATTAAAAATACATCTTACCCAACCCTAAAGCAGACCCCAATTTTAAACCGAACATATGTGTGCCCTGAACTCTAACCCTAACCCTAACCCTTACCATATGGGCCCATTCATTCTAATGAATCTCATAGGCTATAATGGAGAATGGAAAAACATCCAAAATTTTTCCCCATCAAGAGGGTAGCATTCAGTGTGATATTAAAAATACATCTTATCCAACCCTAAACCCAACCCCAATATTCACCCAAACATAAGTGTGTCCTGAATTCTAACCCTAACCCTAACCCTTACCATATGGGCCCATTCATTCTAAAGAATCTCATAGGCTATAATGGAGAATGGAAAAACATCCAAAATTTTTCCACATCAAGAGTGTACCATTCAGTGTGATATTAAAAATACATCTTATCCAACCCTAAACCCAACCCCAATATTCACCCAAACATAAGTGTGTCCTGAAGTCTAACCCTAACCCTAACCCTTACCATATGGGCCCATTCATCCTAATGAATCTCATAGGCTATAATGGAGAATGGAAAAACATCCAAAATTTTTCCCCATCAAGAGTGTACCATTCAGTGTGATATTAAAAATACATCTTATCCAACCCTAAACCCAACCCCAATATTCACCCAAACATAAGTGTGTCCTGAAGTCTAACCCTAACCCTTACCCTTACCATATGGGCCCATTCATTCTAATGAATCTCATAGGCTATAATGGATAATGGAAAAACATCCAAAATTTTTCTCCATCAATAGTGTACCATTCAGTGTGATATTAAAAATACATCTTATCCAACCTTAAACCCAACCCCAATATTCACCCAAACATAAGTGTGTCCTGAAGTCTAACCCTAACCCTAACCCTTACCATATGGGCCCATTCATTCTAATGAATCACATAGGCTATAATGGAGAATGCAAAAACATCCAAAATTTTTCCCCATCAAGAGTGTACCATTCAGTGTGATATTAAAAATACATCTTATCCAACCCTAAACCCAACCCCAATATTCACCCAAACATAAGTGTGTCCTGAATTCTAACCCTAACCCTAACCCTTACCATATGGGCCCATTCATTCTAAAGAATCTCATAGGCTATAATGGAGAATGGAAAAACATCCAAAATTTTTCCACATCAAGAGTGTACCATTCAGTGTGATATTAAAAATTCATCTTATCCAACCCTAAACCCAACCCCAATATTCATCCAAACATAAGTGTGTCCTGAAGTCTAACCCAAACCCTAACCCTTACCATATGGGCCCATTCATTCTAATGAATCTCATAGGCTATAATGGAGAATGGAAAAACATCCAAAATTTTTCCCCATGAAGAGTGTACCATTCAGTGTGATATTAAAAATACATCTTATCCAACCCTAAACCCAACCCCAATATTCACCCAATCATAACTGTGTCCTGAAGTCTAACCCTAACCCTAACCCTTGCCATATGGGCCCATTCATTCTAATGAATCTCATAGGCTATAATGGAGAATGGAAAAACATCCAAAATTTTTCCCCATCAAGAGTGTACCATTCAGTGTGATATTAAAAATACATCTTATCCAACCCTAAACCCAACCCCAATATTCACCCAAACATAAGTGTGTCCTGAAGTCTAACCCTAACCCTAACCCTTACCATATGGGCCCATTCATTCTAATGAATCTCATAGGCTATAATGGAGAATACAAAAACATCCAAAATTTTTCCCCATCAAGAGTGTACCATTCAGTGTGATATTAAAAATACATCTTATCCAACCCTAAACCCAACCCCAATATTCATCCAAACATAAGTGTGTCCTGAAGTCTAACCCTAACCCTAACCCTTACCATATGGGCCCATTCATTCTAATGAATCTCATAGGCTATAATGGAGAATGGAAAAACATCCAAAATTTTTCCCCATGAAGAGTGTACCATTCAGTGTGATATTAAAAATACATCTTATCCAACCCTAAACCCAACCCCAATATTCACCCAAACATAAGTGTGTCCTGAAGTCTAACCCTAACCCTAACCCTTACCATATGGGCCCATTCATTCTAATGAATCTCATAGGCTATAATGGAGAATGGAAAAACATCCAAAATTTTTCTCCATCAATAGTGTACCATTCAGTGTGATATTAAAAATACATCTTACCCAACCCTAAACCAGACCCCAATTTTAAACCGAACATATGTGTGTCCTGAACTCTAACCCTAACCCTAACCCTTACCATATGGGCCCATTCATTCTAAAGAATCTCATAGGCTATAATGGAGAATGGAAAAACATCCAAAATTTTTCTCCATCAATAGTGTACCATTCAGGGTGATATTAAAAATACATCTTATCCAACCTTAAACCCAACCCCAATTTTAAACCGAACATATGTGTGTCCTAAACTCTAACCCTAACCCTAACCCTTACCATATGCGCCCATTCATTCTAATGAATCTCATAGGCTATAATGGAGAATGGAAAAACTTCCAAAACATTTTCCCATCAAGAGTATACCATTCAGTGTGATATTAAAAATACATCTTATCCAACCTTAAACCCAACCCCAAAATTCACCCAAACATAAGTGTGTCCTGAAGTCTAACCCTAACCCTAACCCTTACCATATGGTACCATTCATTCTAATGAATCTCATAGGCTATAATGGAGAATGGAAAAACATCCAAAATTTTTCCACATCAAGAGTGTACCATTCAGTGTGATATTAAAAATACATCTTATCCAACCCTAAACCCAACCCCAATATTCATCCAAACATAAGTGTGTCCTGAAGTCTAACCCTAACCCTAACCCTTACCATATGGGCCCATTCATTCTAATGAATCTCATAGGCTATAATGGAGAATGGAAAAACATCCAAAATTTTTCCCCATGAAGAGTGTACCATTCAGTGTGATATTAAAAATACATCTTATCCAACCCTAAACCCAACCCCAATATTCACCCAATCATAACTGTGTCCTGAAGTCTAACCCTAACCCTAACCCTTGCCATATGGGCCCATTCATTCTAATGAATCTCATAGGCTATAATGGAGAATGGAAAAACATCCAAAATTTTTCCCCATCAAGAGTGTACCATTCAGTGTGATATTAAAAATACATCTTATCCAACCCTAAACCCAACCCCAATATTCACCCAAACATAAGTGTGTCCTGAAGTCTAACCCTAACCCTAACCCTTACCATATGGGCCCATTCATTCTAATGAATCTCATAGGCTATAATGGAGAATGGAAAAACATCCAAAATTTTTCTCCATCAATAGTGTACCATTCAGTGTGATATTAAAAATACATCTTACCCAACCCTAAACCAGACCCCAATTTTAAACCGAACATATGTGTGTCCTGAACTCTAACCCTAACCCTAACCCTTACCATATGGGCCCATTCATTCTAAAGAATCTCATAGGCTATAATGGAGAATGGAAAAACATCCAAAATTTTTCTCCATCAATAGTGTACCATTCAGGGTGATATTAAAAATACATCTTACCCAACCCTAAACCAGACCCCAATTTTAAACCGAACATATGTCTGTCCTGAACTCTAACCCTAACCCTAACCCTTACCATATGCGCCCATTCATTCTAATGAATCTCATAGGCTATAATGGAGAATGGAAAAACTTCCAAAACATTTTCCCATCAAGAGTATACCATTCAGTGTGATATTAAAAATACATCTTATCCAACCTTAAACCCAACCCCAAAATTCACCCAAACATAAGTGTGTCCTGAAGTCTAAACCTAACCCTAACCCTTACCATATGGTACCATTCATTCTAATGAATCTCATAGGCTATAATGGAGAATGGAAAAACATCCAAAATTTTTCCACATCAAGAGTGTACCATTCAGTGTGATATTAAAAATACATCTTATCCAACCCTAAACGCAACCCCAATATTCACCCAAACATAAGTGTGTCCTGAAGTCTAACCCTAACCCTAACCCTTACCATATGGGCCCATTCATTCTAATGAATCTCATAGGCTATAATGGAGATTGGAAAAACATCCAAAATTTTTCCACATCAAGAGTGTACCATTCAGTGTGATATTAAAAATACATCTTATCCAACCCTAAACCCAACCCCAATATTCACCCAAACATAAGTGTGTCCTGAAGTCTAACCCTAACCCTAACCCTTACCATATGGGCCCATTCATTCTAATGAATCTCATAGGCTATAATGGAGAATGGAAAAAAATCCAAAATTTTTCCCCATCAAGAGTGTACCATTCAGTGTGATATTAAAAATACATCTTACCCAACGTTAAACCCAACCCCAATATTCACCCAAACATAAGTGTGTCCTGAAGTCTAACCCTAACCCTAACACTTACCATATGGGCCCATTCATTCTAATGAATCTCATAGGCTATAATGGAGAATGCAAAAACATCCAAAATTTTTCCCCATCAAGAGTGTACCATTCAGTGTGATATTAAAAATACATCTTACCCAACCCTAAAGCAGACCCCAATTTTAAACCGAACATATGTGTGCCCTGAACTCTAACCCTAACCCTAACCCTTACCATATGGGCCCATTCATTCTAATGAATCTCATAGGCTATAATGGAGAATGGAAAAACATCCAAAATTTTTCCCCATCAAGAGGGTAGCATTCAGTGTGATATTAAAAATACATCTTATCCAACCCTAAACCCAACCCCAATATTCACCCAAACATAAGTGTGTCCTGAATTCTAACCCGAACCCTAACCCTTACCATATGGGCCCATTCATTCTAAAGAATCTCATAGGCTATAATGGAGAATGGAAAAACATCCAAAATTTTTCCACATCAAGAGTGTACCATTCAGTGTGATATTAAAAATACATCTTATCCAACCCTAAACCCAACCCCAATATTCATCCAAACATAAGTCTGTCCTGAAGTCTAACCCTAACCCTAACCCTTACCATATGGGCCCATTCATTCTAATGAATCTCATAGGCTATAATGGAGAATGGAAAAACATCCAAAATTTTTCCCCATCAAGAGTGTACCATTCAGTGTGATATTAAAAATACATCTTATCCAACCCTAAACCCAACCCCAATATTCACCCAATCATAACTGTGTCCTGAAGTCTAACCCTAACCCTAACCCTTGCCATATGGGCCCATTCATTCTAATGAATCTCATAGGCTATAATGGAGAATGGAAAAACATCCAAAATTTTTCCCCATCAAGAGTGTACCATTCAGTGTGATATTAAAAATACATCTTATCCAACCCTAAACCCAACCCCAATATTCACCCAAACATAAGTGTGTCCTGAAGTCTAACCCTAACCCTAACCCTTACCATATGGGCCCATTCATTCTAATGAATCTCATAGGCTATAATGGAGAATGGAAAAACATCCAAAATTTTTCTCCATCAATAGTGTACCATTCAGGGTGATATTAAAAATACATCTTACCCAACCCTAAACCAGACCCCAATTTTAAACCGAACATATGTGTGTCCTGAACTCTAACCCTAACCCTAACCCTTACCATATGCACCCATTCATTCTAATGAATCTCATAGGCTATAATGGAGAATGGAAAAACTTCCAAAACATTTTCCCATCAAGAGTATACCATTCAGTGTGATATTAAAAATACATCTTATCCAACCTTAAACCCAACCCCAAAATTCACCCAAACATAAGTGTGTCCTGAAGTCTAACCCTAACCCTAACCCTTACCATATGGTACCATTCATTCTAATGAATCTCATAGGCTATAATGGAGAATGGAAAAACATCCAAAATTTTTCCACATCAAGAGTGTACCATTCAGTGTGATATTAAAAATACATCTTATCCAACCCTAAACCCAACCCCAATATTCACCCAAATATAAGTGTGTCCTGAAGTCTAACCCTAACCCTAACCCTTACCATATGGGCCCATTCATTCTAATGAATCTCATAGGCTATAATGGAGAATGGAAAAAAATCCAAAATTTTTCCCCATCAAGAGTGTACCATTCAGTGTGATATTAAAAATACATCTTACCCAACGTTAAACCCAACCCCAATATTCACCCAAACATAAGTGTGTCCTGAAGTCTAACCCTAACCCTAACACTTACCATATGGGCCCATTCATTCTAATGAATCTCATAGGCTATAATGGAGAATGCAAAAACATCCAAAATTTTTCCCCATCAAGAGTGTACCATTCAGTGTGATATTAAAAATACATCTTACCCAACCCTAAAGCAGACCCCAATTTTAAACCGAACATATGTGTGCCCTGAACTCTAACCCTAACCCTAACCCTTACCATATGGGCCCATTCATTCTAATGAATCTCATAGGCTATAATGGAGAATGGAAAAACATCCAAAATTTTTCCCCATCAAGAGGGTAGCATTCAGTGTGATATTAAAAATACATCTTATCCAACCCTAAACCCAACCCCAATATTCACCCAAACATAAGTGTGTCCTGAATTCTAACCCTAACCCTAACCCTTACCATATGGGCCCATTCATTCTAAAGAATCTCATAGGCTATAATGGAGAATGGAAAAACATCCAAAATTTTTCCACATCAAGAGTGTACCATTCAGTGTGATATTAAAAATACATCTTATCCAACCCTAAACCCAACCCCAATATTCACCCAAACATAAGTGTGTCCTGAAGTCTAACCCTAACCCTAACCCTTACCATATGGGCCCATTCATTCTAATGAATCTCATCGGCTATAATGGAGAATGGAAAAACATCCAAAATTTTTCCCCATCAAGAGTGTACCATTCAGTGTGATATTAAAAATACATCTTATCCAACCCTAAACCCAACCCCAATATTCACCCAATCATAACTGTGTCCCGAAGTCTAACCCTAACCCTAACCCTTGCCATATGGGCCCATTCATTCTAATGAATCTCATAAGCTATAATGGAGAATGGAAAAACATCCAAAATTTTTCCCCATCAAGAGTGTACCATTCAGTGTGATATTAAAAATACATCTTATCCAACCCTAAACCCAACCCCAATATTCACCCAAACATAAGTGTGTCCTGAAGTCTAACCCTAACCCTAACCCTTACCATATGGGCCCATTCATTCTAATGAATCTCATAGGCTATAATGGAGAATGGAAAAACATCCAAAATTTTTCTCCATCAATAGTGTACCATTCAGTGTGATATTAAAAATACATCTTACCCAACCCTAAACCAGACCCCAATTTTAAACCGAACATATGTGTGTCCTGAACTCTAACCCTAACCCTAACCCTTACCATATGGGCCCATTCATTCTAAAGAATCTCATAGGCTATAATGGAGAATGGAAAAACATCCAAAATTTTTCTCCATCAATAGTGTACCATTCAGGGTGATATTAAAAATACATCTTACCCAACCCTAAACCAGACCCCAATTTTAAACCGAACATATGTGTGTCCTGAACTCTAACCCTAACCCTAACCCTTACCATATGCACCCATTCATTCTAATGAATCTCATAGGCTATAATGGAGAATGGAAAAACTTCCAAAACATTTTCCCATCAAGAGTATACCATTCAGTGTGATATTAAAAATACATCTTATCCAACCTTAAACCCAACCCCAAAATTCACCCAAACATAAGTGTGTCCTGAAGTCTAACCCTAACCCTAACCCTTACCATATGGTACCATTCATTCTAATGAATCTCATAGGCTATAATGGAGAATGGAAAAACATCCAAAATTTTTCCACATCAAGAGTGTACCATTCAGTGTGATATTAAAAATACATCTTATCCAACCCTAAACCCAACCCCAATATTCACCCAAACATAAGTGTGTCCTGAAGTCTAACCCTAACCCTAACCCTTACCATATGGGCCCATTGATTCTAATGAATCTCATACGCTATAATGCAGAATGGAAAAACATCCAAAATTTTTCCCCATCAAGAGTGTACCATTCAGTGTGATATTAAAAATACATCTTATCCAACCCTAAACCCAACCCCAATATTCACCCAAACATAAGTGTGTCCTGAAGTCTAACCCTAACCCTTACCCTTACCATATGGGCCCATTCATTCTAATGAATCTCATAGGCTATAATGGATAATGGAAAAACATCCAAAATTTTTCTCCATCAATAGTGTACCATTCAGTGTGATATTAAAAATACATCTTATCCAACCTTAAACCCAACCCCAATATTCACCCAAACATAAGTGTGTCCTGAAGTCTAACCCTAACCCTAACCCTTACCATATGGTACCATTCATTCTAATGAATCTCATAGGCTATAATGGAGAATGGAAAAACATCCAAAATTTTTCCACATCAAGAGTGTACCATTCAGTGTGATATTAAAAATACATCTTATCCAACCCTAAACCCAACCCCAATATTCACCCAAACATAAGTGTGTCCTGAAGTCTAACCCTAACCCTAACCCTTACCATATGGGCCCATTGATTCTAATGAATCTCATACGCTATAATGCAGAATGGAAAAACATCCAAAATTTTTCCCCATCAAGAGTGTACCATTCAGTGTGATATTAAAAATACATCTTATCCAACCCTAAACCCAACCCCAATATTCACCCAAACATAAGTGTGTCCTGAAGTCTAACCCTAACCCTTACCCTTACCATATGGGCCCATTCATTCTAATGAATCTCATAGGCTATAATGGATAATGGAAAAACATCCAAAATTTTTCTCCATCAATAGTGTACCATTCAGTGTGATATTAAAAATACATCTTATCCAACCTTAAACCCAACCCCAATATTCACCCAAACATAAGTGTGTCCTGAAGTCTAACCCTAACCCTATCCGTTACCATATGGGCCCATTCATTCTAATGAATCTCATAGGCTATAATGGAGAATGCAAAAACATCCAAAATTTTTCCCCATCAAGAGTGTACCATTCAGTGTGATATTAAAAATACATCTTACCCAACCCTAAAGCAGACCCCAATTTTAAACCGAACATATGTGTGCCCTGAACTCTAACCCTAACCCTAACCCTTACCATATGGGCCCATTCATTCTAATGAATCTCATAGGCTATAATGGAGAATGGAAAAACATCCAAAATTTTTCCCCATCAAGAGGGTAGCATTCAGTGTGATATTAAAAATACATCTTATCCAACCCTAAACCCAACCCCAATATTCACCCAAACATAAGTGTGTCCTGAAGTCTAACCCTAACCCTAACCCTTACCATATGGGCCCATTCATTCTCATGAATCTCATAGGCTATAATGGAGAATGGAAAAACATCCAAAATTTTTCCCCATCAAGAGTGTACCATTCAGTGTGATATTAAAAATACATCTTATCCAACCCTAAACCCAACCCCAATATTCACCCAAACATAAGTGTGTCCTGAAGTCTAACCTTAACCCTTACCCTTACCATATGCACCCATTCATTCTAATGAATCTCATAGGCTATAATGGAGAATGGAAAAACTTCCAAAACATTTTCCCATCAAGAGTATACCATTCAGTGTGATATTAAAAATACATCTTATCCAACCTTAAACCCAACCCCAAAATTCACCCAAACATAAGTGTGTCCTGAAGTCTAACCCTAACCCTAACCCTTACCATATGGTACCATTCATTCTAATGAATCTCATAGGCTATAATGGAGAATGGAAAAACATCCAAAATTTTTCCACATCAAGAGTGTACCATTCAGTGTGATATTAAAAATACATCTTATCCAACCCTAAACCCAACCCCAATATTCACCCAAACATAAGTGTGTCCTGAAGTCTAACCCTAACCCTAACCCTTACCATATGGGCCCATTGATTCTAATGAATCTCATACGCTATAATGCAGAATGGAAAAACATCCAAAATTTTTCCCCATCAAGAGTGTACCATTCAGTGTGATATTAAAAATACATCTTATCCAACCCTAAACCCAACCCCAATATTCACCCAAACATAAGTGTGTCCTGAAGTCTAACCCTAACCCTTACCCTTACCATATGGGCCCATTCATTCTAATGAATCTCATAGGCTATAATGGATAATGGAAAAACATCCAAAATTTTTCTCCATCAATAGTGTACCATTCAGTGTGATATTAAAAATACATCTTATCCAACCTTAAACCCAACCCCAATATTCACCCAAACATAAGTGTGTCCTGAAGTCTAACCCTAACCCTAACCCTTACCATATGGTACCATTCATTCTAATGAATCTCATAGGCTATAATGGAGAATGGAAAAACATCCAAAATTTTTCCACATCAAGAGTGTACCATTCAGTGTGATATTAAAAATACATCTTATCCAACCCTAAACCCAACCCCAATATTCACCCAAACATAAGTGTGTCCTGAAGTCTAACCCTAACCCTAACCCTTACCATATGGGCCCATTGATTCTAATGAATCTCATACGCTATAATGCAGAATGGAAAAACATCCAAAATTTTTCCCCATCAAGAGTGTACCATTCAGTGTGATATTAAAAATACATCTTATCCAACCCTAAACCCAACCCCAATATTCACCCAAACATAAGTGTGTCCTGAAGTCTAACCCTAACCCTTACCCTTACCATATGGGCCCATTCATTCTAATGAATCTCATAGGCTATAATGGATAATGGAAAAACATCCAAAATTTTTCTCCATCAATAGTGTACCATTCAGTGTGATATTAAAAATACATCTTATCCAACCTTAAACCCAACCCCAATATTCACCCAAACATAAGTGTGTCCTGAAGTCTAACCCTAACCCTATCCGTTACCATATGGGCCCATTCATTCTAATGAATCTCATAGGCTATAATGGAGAATGCAAAAACATCCAAAATTTTTCCCCATCAAGAGTGTACCATTCAGTGTGATATTAAAAATACATCTTACCCAACCCTAAAGCAGACCCCAATTTTAAACCGAACATATGTGTGCCCTGAACTCTAACCCTAACCCTAACCCTTACCATATGGGCCCATTCATTCTAATGAATCTCATAGGCTATAATGGAGAATGGAAAAACATCCAAAATTTTTCCCCATCAAGAGGGTAGCATTCAGTGTGATATTAAAAATACATCTTATCCAACCCTAAACCCAACCCCAATATTCACCCAAACATAAGTGTGTCCTGAAGTCTAACCCTAACCCTAACCCTTACCATATGGGCCCATTCATTCTCATGAATCTCATAGGCTATAATGGAGAATGGAAAAACATCCAAAATTTTTCCCCATCAAGAGTGTACCATTCAGTGTGATATTAAAAATACATCTTATCCAACCCTAAACCCAACCCCAATATTCACCCAAACATAAGTGTGTCCTGAAGTCTAACCTTAACCCTTACCCTTACCATATGGGCCCATTCATTCTAATGAATCTCATAGGCTATAATGGAGAATGGAAAAACATCCAAAATTTTTCTCCATCAATAGTGTACCATTCAGTGTGATATTAAAAATACATCTTACCCAACCCTAAACCAGACCCCAATTTTAAACCGAACATATGTGAGTCCTGAACTCTAACCCTAACCCTTACCATATGGGCCCATTCATTCTAAAGAATCTCATAGGCTATAATGGAGAATGGAAAAACATCCAAAATTTTTCTCCATCAATAGTGTACCATTCAGGGTGATATTAAAAATACATCTTACCCAACCCTAAACCAGACCCCAATTTTAAACCGAACATATGTGTGTCCTGAACTCTAACCCTAACCCTAACCCTTACCATATGCACCCATTCATTCTAATGAATCTCATAGGCTATAATGGAGAATGGAAAAACTTCCAAAACATTTTCCCATCAAGAGTATACCATTCAGTGTGATATTAAAAATACATCTTATCCAACCTTAAACCCAACCCCAAAATTCACCCAAACATAAGTGTGTCCTGAAGTCTAACCCTAACCCTAACCCTTACCATATGGTACCATTCATTCTAATGAATCTCATAGGCTATAATGGAGAATGGAAAAACATCCAAAATTTTTCCACATCAAGAGTGTACCATTCAGTGTGATATTAAAAATACATCTTATCCAACCCTAAACCCAACCCCAATATTCACCCAAATATAAGTGTGTCCTGAAGTCTAACCCTAACCCTAACACTTACCATATGGGCCCATTCATTCTAATGAATCTCATAGGCTATAATGGAGAATGGAAAAACATCCAAAATTTTTCCCCATCAAGAGTGTACCATTCAGTGTGATATTAAAAATACATCTTACCCAACGTTAAACCCAACCCCAATATTCACCCAAACATAAGTGTGTCCTGAAGTCTAACCCTAACCCTAACACTTACCATATGGGCCCATTCATTCTAATGAATCTCATAGGCTATAATGGAGAATGCAAAAACATCCAAAATTTTTCCCCATCAAGAGTGTACCATTCAGTGTGATATTAAAAATACATCTTACCCAACCCTAAAGCAGACCCCAATTTTAAACCGAACATATGTGTGCCCTGAACTCTAACCCTAACCCTAACTCTTACCATATGGGCCCATTCATTCTAATGAATCTCATAGGCTATAATGGAGAATGGAAAAACATCCAAAATTTTTCCCCATCAAGAGGGTAGCATTCAGTGTGATATTAAAAATACATCTTATCCAACCCTAAACCCAACCCCAATATTCACCCAAACATAAGTGTGTCCTGAATTCTAACCCTAACCCTAACCCTTACCATATGGGCCCATTCATTCTAAAGAATCTCATAGGCTATAATGGAGAATGGAAAAACATCCAAAATTTTTCCACATCAAGAGTGTACCATTCAGTGTGATATTAAAAATACATCTTATCCAACCCTAAACCCAACCCCAATATTCACCCAAACATAAGTGTGTCCTGAAGTCTAACCCTAACCCTAACCCTTACCATATGGGCCCATTCATTCTAATGAATCTCATAGGCTATAATGGAGAATGGAAAAACATCCAAAATTTTTCCCCATCAAGAGTGTACCATTCAGTGTGATATTAAAAATACATCTTATCCAACCCTAAACCCAACCCCAATATTCACCCAATCATAACTGTGTCCTGAAGTCTAACCCTAACCCTAACCCTTGCCATATGGGCCCATTCATTCTAATGAATCTCATAGGCTATAATGGAGAATGGAAAAACATCCAAAATTTTTCCCCATCAAGAGTGTACCATTCAGTGTGATATTAAAAATACATCTTATCCAACCCTAAACCCAACCCCAATATTCACCCAAACATAAGTGTGTCCTGAAGTCTAACCCTAACCCTAACCCTTACCATATGGGCCCATTCATTCTAATGAATCTCATAGGCTATAATGGAGAATGGAAAAACATCCAAAATTTTTCTCCATCAATAGTGTACCATTCAGTGTGATATTAAAAATACATCTTACCCAACCCTAAACCAGACCCCAATTTAAACCGAACATATGTGTGTCCTGAACTCTAACCCTAACCCTAACCCTTACCATATGGGCCCATTCATTCTAAAGAATCTCATAGGCTATAATGGAGAATGGAAAAACATCCAAAATTTTTCTCCATCAATAGTGTACCATTCAGGGTGATATTAAAAATACATCTTACCCAACCCTAAACCAGACCCCAATTTTAAACCGAACATATGTGTGTCCTGAACTCTAACCCTAACCCTAACCCTTACCATATGCACCCATTCATTCTAATGAATCTCATAGGCTATAATGGAGAATGGAAAAACTTCCAAAACATTTTCCCATCAAGAGTATACCATTCAGTGTGATATTAAAAATACATCTTATCCAACCTTAAACCCAACCCCAAAATTCACCCAAACATAAGTGTGTCCTGAAGTCTAACCCTAACCCTAACCCTTACCATATGGTACCATTCATTCTAATGAATCTCATAGGCTATAATGGAGAATGGAAAAACATCCAAAATTTTTCCACATCAAGAGTGTACCATTCAGTGTGATATTAAAAATACATCTTATCCAACCCTAAACCCAACCCCAATATTCACCCAAACATAAGTGTGTCCTGAAGTCTAACCCTAACCCTTACCCTTACCATATGGGCCCTTTCATTCTAATGAATCTCATAGGCTATAATGGATAATGGAAAAACATCCAAAATTTTTCTCCATCAATAGTGTACCATTCAGTGTGATATAAAAAATACATCTTATCCAACCTTAAACCCAACCCCAATATTCACCCAAACATAAGTGTGTCCTGAAGTCTAACCCTAACCCTAACCCTTACCATATGGGCCCATTCATTCTAATGAATCTCATAGGCTATAATGGAGAATGCAAAATGCATTCTCTATAATGGAGAATCCAAAATTTTTCCCCATCAAGAGTGTACCATTCAGTGTGATATTAAAAATACATCTTACCCAACCCTAAAGCAGACCCCAATTTTAAACCGAACATATGTGTGCCCTGAACTCTAACCCTAACCCTAACCCTTACCATATGGGCCCATTCATTCTAATGAATCTCATAGGCTATAATGGAGAATGGAAAAACATCCAAAATTTTTCCCCATCAAGAGGGTAGCATTCAGTGTGATATTAAAAATACATCTTATCCAACCCTAAACCCAACCCCAATATTCACCCAGTCATAACTGTGTCCTGAAGTCTAACCCTACCCTAACCCTTACCATATGGGCCCATTCATTCTAATGAATCTCATAGGCTATAATGGAGAATGGAAAAACATCCAAAATTTTTCCCCATCAAGAGTGTACCATTCAGTGTGATATTAAAAATACATCTTATCCAACCCTAAACCCAACCCCAATATTCACCCAGTCATAACTGTGTCCTGAAGTCTAACCCTAACCCTAACCCTTACCATATGGGCCCATTCATTCTAATGAATCTCATAGGCTATAATGGAGAATGGAAAAACATCCAAAAATTTTCCACATCAAGAGTGTACCATTCAGTGTGATATTAAAAATACATCTTATCCAACCCTAAACCCAACCCCAATATTCACCCAAACATAAGTGTGTCCTGAAGTCTAACCCTAACCCTAACCCTTACCATATGGGCCCATTCATTCTCATGAATCTCATAGGCTATAATGGAGAATGGAAAAACATCCAAAATTTTTCCCCATCAAGAGTGTACCATTCAGTGTGATATTAAAAATACATCTTATCCAACCCTAAACCCAACCCCAATATTCACCCAAACATAAGTGTGTCCTGAAGTCTAACCTTAACCCTTACCCTTACCATATGGGCCCATTCATTCTAATGAATCTCATAGGCTATAATGGAGAATGGAAAAACATCCAAAATTTTTCCACATCAAGAGTGTACCATTCAGTGTGATATTAAAAATACATCTTATCCAACCCTAAACCCAACCCCAATATTCACCCAAACATAAGTGTGTCCTGAAGTCTAACCCTAACCCTAACCCTTTCCATATGGGCCCATTCATTCTCATGAATCTCATTGGCTATAATGCAGAATGGAAAAACATCCAAAATTTTTCCCCATCAAGAGTGTACCATTCAGTGTGATATTAAAAATACATCTTATCCAACCCTAAACCCAACCCCAATATTCACCCAAACATAAGTGTGTCCTGAAGTCTAACCCTAACCCTTACCCTTACCATATGGGCCCATTCATTCTAATGAATCTCATAGGCTATAATGGATAATGGAAAAACATCCAAAATTTTTCTCCATCAATAGTGTACCATTCAGTGTGATATTAAAAATACATCTTATCCAACCCTAAACCCAACCCCAATATTCACCCAAACATAAGTGTGTCCTGAAGTCTAACCCTAACCCTAACCCTTACCATATGGGCCCATTCATTCTAATGAATCTCATAGGCTATAATGGAGAATGCAAAAACATCCAAAATTTTTCCCCATCAAGAGTGTACCATTCAGTGTGATATTAAAAATACATCTTACCCAACCCTAAAGCAGACCCCAATTTTAAACCGAACATATGTGTGCCCTGAACTCTAACCCTAACCCTAACCCTTACCATATGGGCCCATTCATTCTAATGAATCTCATAGGCTATAATGGAGAATGGAAAAACATCCAAAATTTTTCCCCATCAAGAGGGTAGCATTCAGTGTGATATTAAAAATACATCTTATCCAACCCTAAACCCAACCCCAATATTCACCCAGTCATAACTGTGTCCTGAAGTCTAACCCTACCCTAACCCTTACCATATGGGCCCATTCATTCTAATGAATCTCATAGGCTATAATGGAGAATGGAAAAACATCCAAAATTTTTCCCCATCAAGAGTGTACCATTCAGTGTGATATTAAAAATACATCTTATCCAACCCTAAACCCAACCCCAATATTCACCCAAACATAAGTGTGTCCTGAAGTCTAACCTTAACCCTTACCCTTACCATATGGGCCCATTCATTCTAATGAATCTCATAGGCTATAATGGAGAATGGAAAAACATCCAAAATTTTTCCACATCAAGAGTGTACCATTCAGTGTGATATTAAAAATACATCTTATCCAACCCTAAACCCAACCCCAATATTCACCCAAACATAAGTGTGTCCTGAAGTCTAACCCTAACCCTAACCCTTTCCATATGGGCCCATTCATTCTCATGAATCTCATTGGCTATAATGCAGAATGGAAAAACATCCAAAATTTTTCCCCATCAAGAGTGTACCATTCAGTGTGATATTAAAAATACATCTTATCCAACCCTAAACCCAACCCCAATATTCACCCAAACATAAGTGTGTCCTGAAGTCTAACCCTAACCCTTACCCTTACCATATGGGCCCATTCATTCTAATGAATCTCATAGGCTATAATGGATAATGGAAAAACATCCAAAATTTTTCTCCATCAATAGTGTACCATTCAGTGTGATATTAAAAATACATCTTATCCAACCCTAAACCCAACCCCAATATTCACCCAAACATAAGTGTGTCCTGAAGTCTAACCCTAACCCTAACCCTTACCATATGGGCCCATTCATTCTAATGAATCTCATAGGCTATAATGGAGAATGCAAAAACATCCAAAATTTTTCCCCATCAAGAGTGTACCATTCAGTGTGATATTAAAAATACATCTTACCCAACCCTAAAGCAGACCCCAATTTTAAACCGAACATATGTGTGCCCTGAACTCTAACCCTAACCCTAACCCTTACCATATGGGCCCATTCATTCTAATGAATCTCATAGGCTATAATGGAGAATGGAAAAACATCCAAAATTTTTCCCCATCAAGAGGGTAGCATTCAGTGTGATATTAAAAATACATCTTATCCAACCCTAAACCCAACCCCAATATTCACCCAGTCATAACTGTGTCCTGAAGTCTAACCCTACCCTAACCCTTACCATATGGGCCCATTCATTCTAATGAATCTCATAGGCTATAATGGAGAATGGAAAAACATCCAAAATTTTTCCCCATCAAGAGTGTACCATTCAGTGTGATATTAAAAATACATCTTATCCAACCCTAAACCCAACCCCAATATTCACCCAGTCATAACTGTGTCCTGAAGTCTAACCCTAACCCTAACCCTTACCATATGGGCCCATTCATTCTAATGAATCTCATAGGCTATAATGGAGAATGGAAAAACATCCAAAAATTTTCCACATCAAGAGTGTACCATTCAGTGTGATATTAAAAATACATCTTATCCATCCCTAAACCCAACCCCAATATTCACCCAAACATAAGTGTGTCCTGAAGTCTAACCCTAACCCTAACCCTTACCATATGGGCCCATTCATTCTCATGAATCTCATAGGCTATAATGGAGAATGGAAAAACATCCAAAATTTTTCCCCATCAAGAGTGTACCATTCAGTGTGATATTAAAAATACATCTTATCCAACCCTAAACCCAACCCCAATATTCACCCAAACATAAGTGTGTCCTGAAGTCTAACCCTAACCCTAACCCTTTCCATATGGGCCCATTCATTCTCATGAATCTCATAGGCTATAATGGAGAATGGAAAAACATCCAAAATTTTTCCCCATCAAGAGTGTACCATTCAGTGTGATATTAAAAATACATCTTATCCAACCCTAAACCCAACCCCAATATTCACCCAAACATAAGTGTGTCCTGAAGTCTAACCCTAACCCTTACCCTTACCATATGGGCCCATTCATTCTAATGAATCTCATAGGCTATAATGGAGAATGGAAAAACATCCAAAATTTTTCTCCATCAATAGTGTACCATTCAGTGTGATATTAAAAATACATCTTATCCAACGTTAAACCCAACCCCAATATTCACCCAAACATAAGTGTGTCCTGAAGTCTAACCCTAACCCTAACCCTTACCATATGGGCCCATTCATTCTAATGAATCTCATAGGCTATAATGGAGAATGCAAAAACATCCAAAATTTTTCCCCATCAAGAGTGTACCATTCAGTGTGATATTAAAAATACATCTTACCCAACCCTAAAGCAGACCCCAAGTTTAAACCGAACATATGTGTGCCCTGAACTCTAACCCTAACCCTAACCCTTACCATATGGGCCCATTCATTCTAATGAATCTCATAGGCTATAATGGAAAATGGAAAAACATCCAAAATTTTTCCCCATCAAGAGGGTAGCATTCAGTGTGATATTAAAAATACATCTTATTCAACCCTAAACCCAACCCCAATATTCACCCAAACATAAGTGTGTCCTGAATTCTAACCCTAACCCTAACCCTTACCATATGGGCCCATTCATTCTAATGAATCTCATAGGCTATAATGGAGAATGGAAAAACATCCAAAATTTTTCCACATCAAGAGTGTACCATTCAGTGTGATATTAAAAATACATCTTATCCAACCCTAAACCCAACCCCAATATTCACCCAAACATAAGTGTGTCCTGAAGTCTAATCCTAACCCTAACCCTTACCATATGGGCCCATTCATTCTAATGAATCTCATAGGCTATAATGGAGAATGGAAAAACATCCAAAATTTTTCCCCATCAAGAGTGTACCATTCAGTGTGATATTAAAAATACATCTTATCCAACCCTAAACCCAACCCCAATATTCACCCAATCATAACTGTGTCCTGAAGTCTAACCCTAACCCTAACCCTTACCATATGGGCCCATTCATTCTAATGAATCTCATAGGCTATAATGGAGAATGGAAAAACATCCAAAATTTTTCCCCATCAAGAGTGTACCATTCAGTGTGATATTAAAAATACATCTTATCCAACCCTAAACCCAACCCCAATATTCACCCAAACATAAGTGTGTCCTGAAGTCTAACCCTAACCCTAACCCTTTCCATATGGGCCCATTCATTCTCATGAATCTCATAGGCTATAATGGAGAATGGAAAAACATCCAAAATTTTTCCCCATCAAGAGTGTACCATTCAGTGTGATATTAAAAATACATCTTATCCAACCCTAAACCCAACCCCAATATTCACCCAAACATAAGTGTGTCCTGAAGTCTAACCCTAACCCTTACCCTTACCATATGGGCCCATTCATTCTAATGAATCTCATAGGCTATAATGGAGAATGGAAAAACATCCAAAATTTTTCTCCATCAATAGTGTACCATTCAGTGTGATATTAAAAATACATCTTATCCAACGTTAAACCCAACCCCAATATTCACCCAAACATAAGTGTGTCCTGAAGTCTAACCCTAACCCTAACCCTTACCATATGGGCCCATTCATTCTAATGAATCTCATAGGCTATAATGGAGAATGCAAAAACATCCAAAATTTTTCCCCATCAAGAGTGTACCATTCAGTGTGATATTAAAAATACATCTTACCCAACCCTAAAGCAGACCCCAAGTTTAAACCGAACATATGTGTGCCCTGAACTCTAACCCTAACCCTAACCCTTAACATATGGGCCCATTCATTCTAATGAATCTCATAGGCTATAATGGAAAATGGAAAAACATCCAAAATTTTTCCCCATCAAGAGGGTAGCATTCAGTGTGATATTAAAAATACATCTTATCCAACCCTAAACCCAACCCCAATATTCACCCAAACATAAGTGTGTCCTAAATTCTAACCCTAACCCTAACCCTTACCATATGGGCCCATTCATTCTAATGAATCTCATAGGCTATAATGGAGAATGGAAAAACATCCAAAATTTTTCCCCATCAAGAGTGTACCATTCAGTGTGATATTAAAAATACATCTTATCCAACCCTAAACCCAACCCCAATATTCACCCAAACATAAGTGTGCCCTGAAGTCTAACCCTAACCCTAACCCTTACCATATGGGCCCATTCATTCTAATGAATCTCATAGGCTATAATGGAGAATGGAAAAACATCCAAAATTTTTCTCCATCAATAGTGTACCATTCAGTGTGATATTAAAAATACATCTTACCCAACCCTAAAAAAGACCCCAATTTTAAACCGAACATATGTGTGTCCTGAACTCTAACCCTAACCCTAACCCTTACCATATGGGCCCATTCATTCTAAAGAATCTCATAGGCTATAATGGAGAATGGAAAAACATCCAAAATTTTTCTCCATCAATAGTGTACCATTCAGGGTGATATTAAAAATACATCTTACCCAACCCTAAACCAGACCCCAATTTTAAACCGAACATATGTGTGTCCTGAACTCTAACCCTAACCCTAACCCTTACCATATGGGCCCATTCATTCTAATGAATCTCATAGGCTATAATGGAGAATGGAAAAACTTCCAAAACATTTTCCCATCAAGAGTACACCATTCAGTGTGATATTAAAAATACATCTTATCCAACCTTAAACCCAACCCCAAAATTCACCCAAACATAAGTGTGTCCTGAAGTCTAACCCTAACCCTAACCCTTACCATATGGTACCATTCATTCTAATGAATCTCATAGGCTATAATGGAGAATGGAAAAACATCCAAAAATTTTCCACATCAAGAGTGTACCATTCAGTGTGATATTAAAAATACATCTTATCCAACCCTAAACCCAACCCCAATATTCACCCAAACATAAGTGTGTCCTGAAGTCTAACCCTAACCCTAACCCTTACCATATGGGCCCATTCATTCTAATGAATCTCATAGGCTATAATGGAGAATGGAAAAACATCCAACATTTTTCTCCATCAATAGTGTACCATTCAGTGTGATATTAAAAATACATCTTACCCAACCCTAAACCAGACCCCAATTTTAAACCGAACATATGTGTGTCCTGAACTCTAACCCTAACCCTAACCCTTACCATATGGGCCCATTCATTCTAAAGAATCTCATAGGCTATAATGGAGAATGGAAAAACATCCAAAATTTTTCTCCATCAATAGTGTACCATTCAGGGTGATATTAAAAATACATCTTACCCAACCCTAAACCAGACCCCAATTTTAAACCGAACATATGTGTGTCCTGAACTCTAACCCTAACCCTAACCCTTACCATATGCACCCATTCATTCTAATGAATCTCATAGGCTATAATGGAGAATGGAAAAACTTCCAAAACATTTTCCCATCAAGAGTATACCATTCAGTGTGATATTAAAAATACATCTTATCCAACCTTAAACCCAACCCCAAAATTCACCCAAACATAAGTGTGTCCTGAAGTCTAACCCTAACCCTAACCCTTACCATATGGTACCATTCATTCTAATGAATCTCATAGGCTATAATGGAGAATGGAAAAACATCCAAAATTTTTCCACATCAAGAGTGTACCATTCAGTGTGATATTAAAAATACATCTTATCCAACCCTAAACCCAACCCCAATATTCACCCAAACATAAGTGTGTCCTGAAGTCTAACCCTAACCCTAACCCTTACCATATGGGCCCATTGATTCTAATGAATCTCATACGCTATAATGCAGAATGGAAAAACATCCAAAATTTTTCCCCATCAAGAGTGTACCATTCAGTGTGATATTAAAAATACATCTTATCCAACCTTAAACCCAACCCCAATATTCACCCAAACATAAGTGTGTCCTGAAGTCTAACCCTAACCCTTACCCTTACCATATGGGCCCATTCATTCTAATGAATCTCATAGGCTATAATGGAAAATGGAAAAACATCCAAAATTTTTCCCCATCAAGAGGGTAGCATTCAGTGTGATATTAAAAATACATCTTATCCAACCCTAAACCCAACCCCAATATTCACCCAAACATAAGTGTGTCCTGAAGTCTAACCCTAACCCTAACCCTTACCATATGGGCCCATTCATTCTAATGAATCTCATAGGCTATAATGGAGAATGGAAAAACATCCAAAATTTTTCCACATCAAGAGTGTACCATTCAGTGTGATATTAAAAATACATCTTATCCAACCCTAAACCCAACCCCAATATTCACCCAAACATAAGTGTGTCCTGAAGTCTAATCCTAACCCTAACCCTTACCATATGGGCCCATTCATTCTAATGAATCTCATAGGCTATAATGGAGAATGGAAAAACATCCAAAATTTTTCCCCATCAAGAGTGTACCATTCAGTGTGATATTAAAAATACATCTTATCCAACCCTAAACCCAACCCCAATATTCACCCAATCATAACTGTGTCCTGAAGTCTAACCCTAACCCTAACCCTTACCATATGGGCCCATTCATTCTAATGAATCTCATAGGCTATAATGGAGAATGGAAAAACATCCAAAATTTTTCCCCATCAAGAGTGTACCATTCAGTGTGATATTAAAAATACATCTTATCCAACCCTAAACCCAACCCCAATATTCACCCAAACATAAGTGTGCCCTGAAGTCTAACCCTAACCCTAACCCTTACCATAAGGGCCCATTCATTCTAATGAATCTCATAGGCTATAATGGAGAATGGAAAAACATCCAAAATTTTTCTCCATCAATAGTGTACCATTCAGTGTGATATTAAAAATACATCTTACCCAACCCTAAAAAAGACCCCAATTTTAAACCGAACATATGTGTGTCCTGAACTCTAACCCTAACCCTAACCCTTACCATATGGGCCCATTCATTCTAAAGAATCTCATAGGCTATAATGGAGAATGGAAAAACATCCAAAATTTTTCTCCATCAATAGTGTACCATTCAGGGTGATATTAAAAATACATCTTACCCAACCCTAAACCAGACCCCAATTTTAAACCGAACATATGTGTGTCCTGAACTCTAACCCTAACCCTAACCCTTACCATATGGGCCCATTCATTCTAATGAATCTCATAGGCTATAATGGAGAATGGAAAAACTTCCAAAACATTTTCCCAGCAAGAGTATACCATTCAGTGTGATATTAAAAATACATCTTATCCAACCTTAAACCCAACCCCAAAATTCACCCAAACATAAGTGTGTCCTGAAGTCTAACCCTAACCCTAACCCTTACCATATGGTACCATTCATTCTAATGAATCTCATAGGCTATAATGGAGAATGGAAAAACATCCAAAATTTTTCCACATCAAGAGTGTACCATTCAGTGTGATATTAAAAATACATCTTATCCAACCCTAAACCCAACCCCAATATTCACCCAAACATAAGTGTGTCCTGAAGTCTAACCCTAACCCTAACCCTTACCATATGGGCCCATTCATTCTAATGAATCTCATACGCTATAATGCAGAATGGAAATACATCCAAAATTTTTCCCCATCAAGAGTGTACCATTCAGTGTGATATTAAAAATACATCTTATCCAACCCTAAACCCAACCCCAATATTCACCCAAACATAAGTGTGTCCTGAAGTCTAACCCTAACCCTTACCCTTACCATATGGGCCCATTCATTCTAATGAATCTCATAGGCTATAATGGAGAATGGAAAAACATCCAAAAATTTTCTCCATCAATAGTGTACCATTCAGTGTGATATTAAAAATACATCTTATCCAACCTTAAACCCAACCCCAATATTCACCCAAACATAAGTGTGTCCTGAAGTCTAACCCTAACCCTAACCCTTACCATATGGGCCCATTCATTCTAATGAATCTCATAGGCTATAATGGAGAATGGAAAAACATCCAAAATTTTTCTCCATCAATAGTGTACCATTCAGTGTGATATTAAAAATACATCTTACCCAACCCTAAACCAGACCCCAATTTTAAACCGAACATATGTGTGTCCTGAACTCTAACCCTAACCCTAACCCTTACCATATGGGCCCATTCATTCTAAAGAATCTCATAGGCTATAATGGAGAATGGAAAAACATCCAAAATTTTTCTCCATCAATAGTGTACCATTCAGGGTGATATTAAAAATACATCTTACCCAACCCTAAACCAGACCCCAATTTTAAACCGAACATATGTGTGTCCTGAACTCTAACCCTAAGCCTAACCCTTACCATATGCACCCATTCATTCTAATGAATCTCATAGGCTATAATGGAGAATGGAAAAACTTCCAAAACATTTTCCCATCAAGAGTATACCATTCAGTGTGATATTAAAAATACATCTTATCCAACCTTAAACCCAACCCCAAAATTCACCCAAACATAAGTGTGTCCTGAAGTCTAACCCTAACCCTAACCCTTACCATATGGTACCATTCATTCTAATGAATCTCATAGGCTATAATGGAGAATGGAAAAACATCCAAAATTTTTCCACATCAAGAGTGTACCATTCAGTGTGATATTAAAAATACATCTTATCCAACCCTAAACCCAACCCCAATATTCACCCAAACATAAGTGTGTCCTGAAGTCTAACCCTAACCCTAACCCTTACCATATGGGCCCATTGATTCTAATGAATCTCATACGCTATAATGCAGAATGGAAAAACATCCAAAATTTTTCCCCATCAAGAGGGTAGCATTCAGTGTGATATTAAAAATACATCTTATCCAACCCTAAACCCAACCCCAATATTCACCCAAACATAAGTGTGTCCTGAAGTCTAACCCTAACCCTAACCCTTACCATATGGGCCCATTCATTCTAATGAATCTCATAGGCTATAATGGAGAATGGAAAAACATCCAAAATTTTTCCCCATCAAGAGTGTACCATTCAGTGTGATATTAAAAATACATCTTATCCAACCCTAAACCCAACCCCAATATTCACCCAATCATAACTGTGTCCTGAAGTCTAACCCTAACCCTAACCCTTACCATATGGGCCCATTCATTCTAATGAATCTCATAGGCTATAATGGAGAATGGAAAAAACATCCAAAATTTTTCCCCATCAAGAGGGTAGCATTCAGTGTGATATTAAAAATACATCTTATCCAACCCTAAACCCAACCCCAATATTCACCCAAACATAAGTGTGTCCTGAATTCTAACCCTAACCCTAACCCTTACCATATGGGCCCATTCATTCTAATGAATCTCATAGGCTATAATGGAGAATGGAAAAACATCCAAAATTTTTCCACATCAAGAGTGTACCATTCAGTGTGACATTAAAAATACATCTTATCCAACCCTAAACCCAACCCCAATATTCACCCAAACATAAGTGTGTCCTGAAGTCTAACCCTAACCCTAACCCTTACCATATGGGCCCATTCATTCTAATGAATCTCATAGGCTATAATGGAGAATGGAAAAACATCCAAAATTTTTCCCCATCAAGAGTGTACCATTCAGTGTGATATTAAAAATACATCTTATCCAACCCTAAACCCAACCCCAATATTCACCCAAACATAAGTGTGTCCTGAAGTCTAACCCTAACCCTAACCCTTACCATATGGGCCCATTCATTCTAATGAATCTCATAGGCTATAATGGAGAATGGAAAAACATCCAAAATTTTTCCCCATCAAGAGTGTACCATTCAGTGTGATATTAAAAATACATCTTATCCAACCCTAAACCCAACCCCAATATTCACCCAAACGTAAGTGTGTCCTGAAGTCTAACCCTAACCCTAACCCTTACCATATGGGCCCATTCATTCTAATGAATCTCATAGGCTATAATGGAGAATGGAAAAACTTCCAAAATTTTTCCCCATCAAGAGGGTAGCATTCAGTGTGATATTAAAAATACATCTTATCCAACCCTAAACCCAACCCCAATATTCACCCAAACATAAGTGTGTCCTGAATTATAACCCTAACCCTAACTTTTACCATATGGGCCCATTCATTCTAATGAATCTCATAGGCTATAATGGAGAATGGAAAAACATCCAAAATTTTTCCACATCAAGAGTGTACCATTCAGTGTGATATTAAAAATACATCTTATCCAACCCTAAACCCAACCCCAATATTCACCCAAACATAAGTGTGTCCTGAAGTCTAACCCTAACCCTAACCCTTACCATATGGGCCCATTCATTCTAATGAATCTCATAGGCTATAATGGAGAATGGAAAAACATCCAAAATTTTTCTCCATCAATAGTGTACCATTCAGTGTGATATTAAAAATACATCTTACCCAACCCTAAACCAGACCCCAATTTTAAACCGAACATATGTGTGTCCTGAACTCTAACCCTAACCCTAACCCTTACCATATGGGCCCATTCATTCTAAAGAATCTCATAGGCTATAATGGAGAATGGAAAAACATCCAAAATTTTTCTCCATCAATAGTGTACCATTCAGGGTGATATTAAAAATACATCTTACCCAACCCTAAACCAGTCCCCAATTTTAAACCGAACATATGTGTGTCCTGAACTCTAACCCTAACCCTAACCCTTACCATATGCGCCCATTCATTCTAATGAATCTCATAGGCTATAATGGAGAATGGAAAAACTTCCAAAACATTTTCCCATCTAGAGTATACCATTCAGTGTGATATTAAAAATACATCTTATCCAACCTTAAACCCAACCCCAAAATTCACCCAAACATAAGTGTGTCCTGAAGTCTAACCCTAACCCTAACCCTTACCATATGGTACCATTCATTCTAATGAATCTCATAGGCTATAATGGAGAATGGAAAAACATCCAAAATTTTTCCACATCAAGAGTGTACCATTCAGTGTGATATTAAAAATACATCTTATCCAACCCTAAACGCAACCCCAATATTCACCCAAACATAAGTGTGTCCTGAAGTCTAACCCTAACCCTAACCCTTACCATATGGGCCCATTCATTCTAATGAACCTCATAGGCTATAATGGAGAATGGAAAAACATCCAAAATTTTTCCACATCAAGAGTGTACCATTCAGTGTGATATTAAAAATACATCTTATCCAACCCTAAACCCAACCCCAATATTCACCCAAACATAAGTGTGTCCTGAAGTCTAACCCTAACCCTAACCCTTACCATATGGGCCCATTCATTCTAATGAATCTCATAGGCTATAATGGAGAATGGAAAAAAATCCAAAATTTTTCCCCATCAAGAGTGTACCATTCAGTGTGATATTAGAAATACATCTTACCCAACGTTAAACCCAACCCCAATATTCACCCAAACATAAGTGTGTCCTGAAGTCTAACCCTAACCCTAACACTTACCATATGGGCCCATTCATTCTAATGAATCTCATAGGCTATAATGGAGAATGCAAAAACATCCAAAATTTTTCCCCATCAAGAGTGTACCATTCAGTGTGATATTAAAAATACATCTTACCCAACCCTAAAGCAGACCCCAATTTTAAACCGAACATATGTGTGCCCTGAACTCTAACCCTAACCCTAACCCTTACCATATGGGCCCATTCATTCTAATGAATCTCATAGGCTATAATGGAGAATGGAAAAACATCCAAAATTTTTCCCCATCAAGAGGGTAGCATTCAGTGTGATATTAAAAATACATCTTATCCAACCCTAAACCCAACCCCAATATTCACCCAAACATAAGTGTGTCCTGAATTCTAACCCTAACCCTAACCCTTACCATATGGGCCCATTCATTCTAAAGAATCTCATAGGCTATAATGGAGAATGGAAAAACATCCAAAATTTTTCCACATCAAGAGTGTACCATTCAGTGTGATATTAAAAATACATCTTATCCAACCCTAAACCCAACCCCAATATTCATCCAAACATAAGTGTGTCCTGAAGTCTAACCCTAACCCTAACCCTTACCATATGGGCCCATTCATTCTAATGAATCTCATAGGCTATAATGGAGAATGGAAAAACATCCAAAATTTTTCCCCATCAAGAGTGTACCATTCAGTGTGATATTAAAAATACATCTTATCCAACCCTAAACCCAACCCCAATATTCACCCAATCATAACTGTGTCCTGAAGTCTAACCCTAACCCTAACCCTTGCCATATGGGCCCATTCATTCTAATGAATCTCATAGGCTATAATGGAGAATGGAAAAACATCCAAAATTTTTCCCCATCAAGAGTGTACCATTCAGTGTGATATTAAAAATACATCTTATCCAACCCTAAACCCAACCCCAATATTCACCCAAACATAAGTGTGTCCTGAAGTCTAACCCTAACCCTAACCCTTACCATATGGGCCCATTCATTCTAATGAATCTCATAGGCTATAATGGAGAATGGAAAAACATCCAAAATTTTTCTCCATCAATAGTGTACCATTCAGTGTGATATTAAAAATACATCTTACCCAACCCTAAACCAGACCCCAATTTTAAACCGAACATATGTGTGTCCTGAACTCTAACCCTAACCCTAACCCTTACCATATGGGCCCATTCATTCTAAAGAATCTCATAGGCTATAATGGAGAATGGAAAAACATCCAAAATTTTTCTCCATCAATAGTGTACCATTCAGGGTGATATTAAAAATACATCTTACCCAACCCTAAACCAGACCCCAATTTTAAACCGAACATATGTGTGTCCTGAACTCTAACCCTAACCCTAACCCTTACCATATGCACCCATTCATTCTAATGAATCTCATAGGCTATAATGGAGAATGGAAAAACTTCCAAAACATTTTCCCATCAAGAGTATACCATTCAGTGTGATATTAAAAATACATCTTATCCAACCCTAAACCCAACCCCAATATTCACCCAAATATAAGTGTGTCCTGAAGTCTAACCCTAACCCTAACCCTTACCATATGGGCCCATTCATTCTAATGAATCTCATAGGCTATAATGGAGAATGGAAAAAAATCCAAAATTTTTCCCCATCAAGAGTGTACCATTCAGTGTGATATTAAAAATACATCTTACCCAACGTTAAACCCAACCCCAATATTCACCCAAACATAAGTGTGTCCTGAAGTCTAACCCTAACCCTAACACTTACCATATGGGCCCATTCATTCTAATGAATCTCATAGGCTATAATGGAGAATGCAAAAACATCCAAAATTTTTCCCCATCAAGAGTGTACCATTCAGTGTGATATTAAAAATACATCTTACCCAACCCTAAAGCAGACCCCAATTTTAAACCGAACATATGTGTGCCCTGAACTCTAACCCTAACCCTAACCCTTACCATATGGGCCCATTCATTCTAATGAATCTCATAGGCTATAATGGAGAATGGAAAAACATCCAAAATTTTTCCCCATCAAGAGGGTAGCATTCAGTGTGATATTAAAAATACATCTTATCCAACCCTAAACCCAACCCCAATATTCACCCAAACATAAGTGTGTCCTGAATTCTAACCCTAACCCTAACCCTTACCATATGGGCCCATTCATTCTAAAGAATCTCATAGGCTATAATGGAGAATGGAAAAACATCCAAAATTTTTCCACATCAAGAGTGTACCATTCAGTGTGATATTAAAAATACATCTTATCCAACCCTAAACCCAACCCCAATATTCATCCAAACATAAGTGTGTCCTGAAGTCTAACCCTAACCCTAACCCTTACCATATGGGCCCATTCATTCTAATGAATCTCATAGGCTATAATGGAGAATGGAAAAACATCCAAAATTTTTCCCCATCAAGAGTGTACCATTCAGTGTGATATTAAAAATACATCTTATCCAACCCTAAACCCAACCCCAATATTCACCCAATCATAACTGTGTCCTGAAGTCTAACCCTAACCCTAACCCTTGCCATATGGGCCCATTCATTCTAATGAATCTCATAGGCTATAATGGAGAATGGAAAAACATCCAAAATTTTTCCCCATCAAGAGTGTACCATTCAGTGTGATATTAAAAATACATCTTATCCAACCCTAAACCCAACCCCAATATTCACCCAAACATAAGTGTGTCCTGAAGTCTAACCCTAACCCTAACCCTTACCATATGGGCCCATTCATTCTAATGAATCTCATAGGCTATAATGGAGAATGGAAAAACATCCAAAATTTTTCTCCATCAATAGTGTACCATTCAGTGTGATATTAAAAATACATCTTACCCAACCCTAAACCAGACCCCAATTTTAAACCGAACATATGTGTGTCCTGAACTCTAACCCTAACCCTAACCCTTACCATATGGGCCCATTCATTCTAAAGAATCTCATAGGCTATAATGGAGAATGGAAAAACATCCAAAATTTTTCTCCATCAATAGTGTACCATTCAGGGTGATATTAAAAATACATCTTACCCAACCCTAAACCAGACCCCAATTTTAAACCGAACATATGTGTGTCCTGAACTCTAACCCTAACCCTAACCCTTACCATATGCACCCATTCATTCTAATGAATCTCATAGGCTATAATGGAGAATGGAAAAACTTCCAAAACATTTTCCCATCAAGAGTATACCATTCAGTGTGATATTAAAAATACATCTTATCCAACCCTAAACCCAACCCCAATATTCACCCAAATATAAGTGTGTCCTGAAGTCTAACCCTAACCCTAACCCTTACCATATGGGCCCATTCATTCTAATGAATCTCATAGGCTATAATGGAGAATGGAAAAAAATCCAAAATTTTTCCCCATCAAGAGTGTACCATTCAGTGTGATATTAAAAATACATCTTACCCAACGTTAAACCCAACCCCAATATTCACCCAAACATAAGTGTGTCCTGAAGTCTAACCCTAACCCTAACACTTACCATATGGGCCCATTCATTCTAATGAATCTCATAGGCTATAATGGAGAATGCAAAAACATCCAAAATTTTTCCCCATCAAGAGTGTACCATTCAGTGTGATATTAAAAATACATCTTACCCAACCCTAAAGCAGACCCCAATTTTAAACCGAACATATGTGTGCCCTGAACTCTAACCCTAACCCTAACCCTTACCATATGGGCCCATTCATTCTAATGAATCTCATAGGCTATAATGGAGAATGGAAAAACATCCAAAATTTTTCCCCATCAAGAGGGTAGCATTCAGTGTGATATTAAAAATACATCTTATCCAACCCTAAACCCAACCCCAATATTCACCCAAACATAAGTGTGTCCTGAATTCTAACACTAACCCTAACCCTTACCATATGGGCCCATTCATTCTAAAGAATCTCATAGGCTATAATGGAGAATGGAAAAACATCCAAAATTTTTCCACATCAAGAGTGTACCATTCAGTGTGATATTAAAAATACATCTTATCCAACCCTAAACCCAACCCCAATATTCACCCAAACATAAGTGTGTCCTGAAGTCTACCCCTAACCCTAACCCTTGCCATATGGGCCCATTCATTCTAATGAATCTCATAGGCTATAATGGAGAATGGAAAAACATCCAAAATTTTTCCCCATCAAGAGTGTACCATTCAGTGTGATATTAAAAATACATCTTATCCAACCCTAAACCCAACCCCAATATTCACCCAAACATAAGTGTGTCCTGAAGTCTAACCCTAACCCTAACCCTTACCATATGGGCCCATTCATTCTAATGAATCTCATAGGCTATAATGGAGAATGGAAAAACATCCAAAATTTTTCTCCATCAATAGTGTACCATTCAGTGTGATATTAAAAATACATCTTACCCAACCCTAAACCAGACCCCAATTTTAAACCGAACATATGTGTGTCCTGAACTCTAACCCTAACCCTAACCCTTACCATATGGGCCCATTCATTCTAAAGAATCTCATAGGCTATAATGGAGAATGGAAAAACATCCAAAATTTTTCTCCATCAATAGTGTACCATTCAGGGTGATATTAAAAATACATCTTACCCAACCCTAAACCAGACCCCAATTTTAAACCGAACATATGTGTGTCCTGAACTCTAACCCTAACCCTAACCCTTACCATATGCACCCATTCATTCTAATGAATCTCATAGGCTATAATGGAGAATGGAAAAACTTCCAAAACATTTTCCCATCAAGAGTATACCATTCAGTGTGATATTAAAAATACATCTTATCCAACCTTAAACCCAACCCCAAAATTCACCCAAACATAAGTGTGTCCTGAAGTCTAACCCTAACCCTAACCCTTACCATATGGTACCATTCATTCTAATGAATCTCATAGGCTATAATGGAGAATGGAAAAACATCCAAAATTTTTCTCCATCAATAGTGTACCATTCAGGGTGATATTAAAAATACATCTTACCCAACCCTAAACCAGACCCCAATTTTAAACCGAACATATGTGTGTCCTGAACTCTAACCCTAACCCTAACCCTTACCATATGCACCCATTCATTCTAATGAATCTCATAGGCTATAATGGAGAATGGAAAAACTTCCAAAACATTTTCCCATCAAGACTATACCATTCAGTGTGATATTAAAAATACATCTTATCCAACCTTAAACCCAACCCCAAAATTCACCCAAACATAAGTGTGTCCTGAAGTCTAACCCTAACCCTAACCCTTACCATATGGTACCATTCATTCTAATGAATCTCATAGGCTATAATGGAGAATGGAAAAACATCCAAAATTTTTCCACATCAAGAGTGTACCATTCAGTGTGATATTAAAAATACATCTTATCCAACCCTAAACCCAACCCCAATATTCACCCAAATATAAGTGTGTCCTGAAGTCTAACCCTAACCCTAACCCTTACCATATGGGCCCATTCATTCTAATGAATCTCATAGGCTATAATGGAGAATGGAAAAAAATCCAAAATTTTTCCCCATCAAGAGTGTACCATTCAGTGTGATATTAAAAATACATCTTACCCAACGTTAAACCCAACCCCAATATTCACCCAAACATAAGTGTGTCCTGAAGTCTAACCCTAACCCTAACACTTACCATATGGGCCCATTCATTCTAATGAATCTCATAGGCTATAATGGAGAATGCAAAAACATCCAAAATTTTTCCCCATCAAGAGTGTACCATTCAGTGTGATATTAAAAATACATCTTACCCAACCCTAAAGCAGACTCCAATTTTAAACCGAACATATGTGTGCCCTGAACTCTAACCCTAACCCTAACCCTTACCATATGGGCCCATTCATTCTAATGAATCTCATAGGCTATAATGGAGAATGGAAAAACATCCAAAATTTTTCCCCATCAAGAGGGTAGCATTCAGTGTGATATTAAAAATACATCTTATCCAACCCTAAACCCAACCCCAATATTCACCCAAACATAAGTGTGTCCTGAATTCTAACACTAACCCTAACCCTTACCATATGGGCCCATTCATTCTAAAGAATCTCATAGGCTATAATGGAGAATGGAAAAACATCCAAAATTTTTCCACATCAAGAGTGTACCATTCAGTGTGATATTAAAAATACATCTTATCCAACCCTAAACCCAACCCCAATATTCACCCAAACATAAGTGTGTCCTGAAGTCTAACCCTAACCCTAACCCTTACCATATGGGCCCATTCATTCTAATGAATCTCATAGGCTATAATGGAGAATGGAAAAACATCCAAAATTTTTCCCCATCAAGAGTGTACCATTCAGTGTGATATTAAAAATACATCTTATCCAACCCTAAACCCAACCCCAATATTCACCCAATCATAACTGTGTCCTGAAGTCTACCCCTAACCCTAACCCTTGCCATATGGGCCCATTCATTCTAATGAATCTCATAGGCTATAATGGAGAATGGAAAAACATCCAAAATTTTTCTCCATCAATAGTGTACCATTCAGTGTGATATTAAAAATACATCTTACCCAACCCTAAACCAGACCCCAATTTTAAACCGAACATATGTGTGTCCTGAACTCTAACCCTAACCCTAACACTTACCATATGGGCCCATTCATTCTAAAGAATCTCATAGGCTATAATGGAGAATGGAAAAACATCCAAAATTTTTCTCCATCAATAGTGTACCATTCAGGGTGATATTAAAAATACATCTTACCCAACCCTAAACCAGACCCCAATTTTAAACCGAACGTATGTGTGTCCTGAACTCTAACCCTAACCCTAACCCTTACCATATGCACCCATTCATTCTAATGAATCTCATAGGCTATAATGGAGAATGGAAAAACTTCCAAAACATTTTCCCATCAAGAGTATACCATTCAGTGTGATATTAAAAATACATCTTATCCAACCTTAAACCCAACCCCAAAATTCACCCAAACATAAGTGTGTCCTGAAGTCTAACCCTAACCCTAACCCTTACCATATGGTACCATTCATTCTAATGAATCTCATAGGCTATAATGGAGAATGGAAAAACATCCAAAATTTTTCCACATCAAGAGTGTACCATTCAGTGTGATATTAAAAATACATCTTATCCAACCCTAAACCCAACCCCAATATTCACCCAAACATAAGTGTGTCCTGAAGTCTAACCCTAACCCTAACCCTTACCATATGGGCCCATTGATTCTAATGAATCTCATACGCTATAATGCAGAATGGAAAAACATCCAAAATTTTTCCCCATCAAGAGTGTACCATTCAGTGTGATATTAAAAATACATCTTATCCAACCCTAAACCCAACCCCAATATTCACCCAAACATAAGTGTGTCCTGAAGTCTAACCCTAACCCTTACCCTTACCATATGGGCCCATTCATTCTAATGAATCTCATAGGCTATAATGGATAATGGAAGAACATCCAAAATTTTTCTCCATCAATAGTGTACCATTCAGTGTGATATTAAAAATACATCTTATCCAACCTTAAACCCAACCCCAATATTCACCCAAACATAAGTGTGTCCTGAAGTCTAACCCTAACCCTAACCCTTACCATATGGTACCATTCATTCTAATGAATCTCATAGGCTATAATGGAGAATGGAAAAACATCCAAAATTTTTCTCCATCAATAGTGTACCATTCAGGGTGATATTAAAAATACATCTTACCCAACCCTAAACCAGACCCCAATTTTAAACCGAACATATGTGTGTCCTGAACTCTAACCCTAACCCTAACCCTTACCATATGCACCCATTCATTCTAATGAATCTCATAGGCTGTAATGGAGAATGGAAAAACTTCCAAAACATTTTCCCATCAAGACTATACCATTCAGTGTGATATTAAAAATACATCTTATCCAACCTTAAACCCAACCCCAAAATTCACCCAAACATAAGTGTGTCCTGAAGTCTAACCCTAACCCTTACCATATGGTACCATTCATTCTAATGAATCTCATAGGCTATAATGGAGAATGGAAAAACATCCAAAATTTTTCCACATCAAGAGTGTACCATTCAGTGTGATATTAAAAATACATCTTATCCAACCCTAAACCCAACCCCAATATTCACCCAAATATAAGTGTGTCCTGAAGTCTAACCCTAACCCTAACCCTTACCATATGGGCCCATTCATTCTAATGAATCTCATAGGCTATAATGGAGAATGGAAAAAAATCCAAAATTTTTCCCCATCAAGAGTGTACCATTCAGTGTGATATTAAAAATACATCTTACCCAACGTTAAACCCAACCCCAATATTCACCCAAACATAAGTGTGTCCTGAAGTCTAACCCTAACCCTAACACTTACCATATGGGCCCATTCATTCTAATGAATCTCATAGGCTATAATGGAGAATGCAAAAACATCCAAAATTTTTCCCCATCAAGAGTGTACCATTCAGTGTGATATTAAAAATACATCTTACCCAACCCTAAAGCAGACTCCAATTTTAAACCGAACATATGTGTGCCCTGAACTCTAACCCTAACCCTAACCCTTACCATATGGGCCCATTCATTCTAATGAATCTCATAGGCTATAATGGAGAATGGAAAAACATCCAAAATTTTTCCCCATCAAGAGGGTAGCATTCAGTGTGATATTAAAAATACATCCAACCCTAAACCCAACCCCAATATTCACCCAAACATAAGTGTGTCCTGAATTCTAACACTAACCCTAACCCTTACCATATGGGCCCATTCATTCTAAAGAATCTCATAGGCTATAATGGAGAATGGAAAAACATCCAAAATTTTTCCACATCAAGAGTGTACCATTCAGTGTGATATTAAAAATACATCTTATCCAACCCTAAACCCAACCCCAATATTCACCCAAACATAAGTGTGTCCTGAAGTCTAACCCTAACCCTAACCCTTACCATATGGGCCCATTCATTCTAATGAATCTCATAGGCTATAATGGAGAATGGAAAAACATCCAAAATTTTTCCCCATCAAGAGTGTACCATTCAGTGTGATATTAAAAATACATCTTATCCAACCCTAAACCCAACCCCAATATTCACCCAATCATAACTGTGTCCTGAAGTCTACCCCTAACCCTAACCCTTGCCATATGGGCCCATTCATTCTAATGAATCTCATAGGCTATAATGGAGAATGGAAAAACATCCAAAATTTTTCTCCATCAATAGTGTACCATTCAGTGTGATATTAAAAATACATCTTACCCAACCCTAAACCAGACCCCAATTTTAAACCGAACATATGTGTGTCCTGAACTCTAACCCTAACCCTAACCCTTACCATATGGGCCCATTCATTCTAAAGAATCTCATAGGCTATAATGGAGAATGGAAAAACATCCAAAATTTTTCTCCATCAATAGTGTACCATTCAGGGTGATATTAAAAATACATCTTACCCAACCCTAAACCAGACCCCAATTTTAAACCGAACATATGTGTGTCCTGAACTCTAACCCTAACCCTAACCCTTACCATATGCACCCATTCATTCTAATGAATCTCATAGGCTATAATGGAGAATGGAAAAACTTCCAAAACATTTTCCCATCAAGAGTATACCATTCAGTGTGATATTAAAAATACATCTTATCCAACCTTAAACCCAACCCCAAAATTCACCCAAACATAAGTGTGTCCTGAAGTCTAACCCTAACCCTAACCCTTACCTTATGGTACCATTCATTCTAATGAATCTCATAGGCTATAATGGAGAATGGAAAAACATCCAAAATTTTTCCACATCAAGAGTGTACCATTCAGTGTGATATTAAAAATACATCTTATCCAACCCTAAACCCAACCCCAATATTCACCCAAACATAAGTGTGTCCTGAAGTCTAACCCTAACCCTAACCCTTACCATATGGGCCCATTGATTCTAATGAATCTCATACGCTATAATGCAGAATGGAAAAACATCCAAAATTTTTCCCCATCAAGAGTGTACCATTCAGTGTGATATTAAAAATACATCTTATCCAACCCTAAACCCAACCCCAATATTCACCCAAACATAAGTGTGTCCTGAAGTCTAACCCTAACCCTTACCCTTACCATATGGGCCCATTCATTCTAATGAATCTCATAGGCTATAATGGATAATGGAAGAACATCCAAAATTTTTCTCCATCAATAGTGTACCATTCAGTGTGATATTAAAAATACATCTTATCCAACCTTAAACCCAACCCCAATATTCACCCAAACATAAGTGTGTCCTGAAGTCTAACCCTAACCCTAACCCTTACCATATGGGCCCATTCATTCTAATGAATCTCATAGGCTATAATGGAGAATGCAAAAACATCCAAAATTTTTCCCCATCAAGAGTGTACCATTCAGTGTGATATTAAAAATACATCTTACCCAACCCTAAAGCAGACCCCAATTTTAAACCGAACATATGTGTGCCCTGAACTGTAACCCTAACCCTAACCCTTACCATATGGGCCCATTCATTCTAATGAATCTCATAGGCTATAATGGAGAATGGAAAAACATCCAAAATTTTTCCCCATCAAGAGGGTAGCATTCAGTGTGATATTAAAAATACATCTTATCCAACCCTAAACCCAACCCCAATATTCACCCAGTCATAACTGTGTCCTGAAGTCTAACCCTACCCTAACCCTTACCATATGGGCCCATTCATTCTAATGAATCTCATAGGCTATAATGGAGAATGGAAAAACATCCAAAATTTTTCCCCATCAAGAGTGTACCATTCAGTGTGATATTAAAAATACATCTTATCCAACCCTAAACCCAACCCCAATATTCACCCAAACATAAGTGTGTCCTGAAGTCTAACCCTAACCCTAACCCTTACCATATGGGCCCATTCATTCTCATGAATCTCATAGGCTATAATGGAGAATGGAAAAACATCCAAAATTTTTCCCCATCAAGAGTGTACCATTCAGTGTGATATTAAAAATACATCTTATCCAACCCTAAACCCAACCCCAATATTCACCCAAACATAAGTGTGTCCTGAAGTCTAACCTTAACCCTTACCCTTACCATATGGGCCCATTCATTCTAATGAATCTCATAGGCTATAATGGAGAATGGAAAAACATCCAAAATTTTTCTCCATCAATAGTGTACCATTCAGTGTGATATTAAAAATACATCTTACCCAACCCTAAACCAGACCCCAATTTTAAACCGAACATATGTGTGTCCTGAACTCTAACCCTAACCCTAACCCTTACCATATGGGCCCATTCATTCTAAAGAATCTCATAGGCTATAATGGAGAATGGAAAAACATCCAAAATTTTTCTCCATCAATAGTGTACCATTCAGGGTGATATTAAAAATACATCTTACCCAACCCTAAACCAGACCCCAATTTTAAACCGAACATATGTGTGTCCTGAACTCTAACCCTAACCCTAACCCTTACCATATGCACCCATTCATTCTAATGAATCTCATAGGCTATAATGGAGAATGGAAAAACTTCCAAAACATTTTCCCATCAAGAGTATACCATTCAGTGTGATATTAAAAATACATCTTATCCAACCTTAAACCCAACCCCAAAATTCACCCAAACATAAGTGTGTCCTGAAGTCTAACCCTAACCCTAACCCTTACCATATGGTACCATTCATTCTAATGAATCTCATAGGCTATAATGGAGAATGGAAAAACATCCAAAATTTTTCCACATCAAGAGTGTACCATTCAGTGTGATATTAAAAATACATCTTATCCAACCCTAAACCCAACCCCAATATTCACCCAAATATAAGTGTGTCCTGAAGTCTAACCCTAACCCTAACCCTTACCATATGGGCCCATTCATTCTAATGAATCTCATAGGCTATAATGGAGAATGGAAAAAAATCCAAAATTTTTCCACATCAAGAGTGTACCATTCAGTGTGATATTAAAAATACATCTTACCCAACGTTAAACCCAACCCCAATATTCACCCAAACATAAGTGTGTCCTGAAGTCTAACCCTACCCTAACCCTTACCATATGGGCCCATTCATTCTAATGAATCTCATAGGCTATAATGGAGAATGGAAAAACATCCAAAATTTTTCCCCATCAAGAGTGTACCATTCAGTGTGATATTAAAAATACATCTTATCCAACCCTAAACCCAACCCCAATATTCACCCAAACATAAGTGTGTCCTGAAGTCTAACCCTAACCCTAACCCTTACCATATGGGCCCATTCATTCTCATGAATCTCATAGGCTATAATGGAGAATGGAAAAACATCCAAAATTTTTCCCCATCAAGAGTGTACCATTCAGTGTGATATTAAAAATACATCTTATCCAACCCTAAACCCAACCCCAATATTCACCCAAACATAAGTGTGTCCTGAAGTCTAACCTTAACCCTTACCCTTACCATATGGGCCCATTCATTCTAATGAATCTCATAGGCTATAATGGAGAATGGAAAAACATCCAAAATTTTTCTCCATCAATAGTGTACCATTCAGTGTGATATTAAAAATACATCTTACCCAACCCTAAACCAGACCCCAATTTTAAACCGAACATATGTGTGTCCTGAACTCTAACCCTAACCCTAACCCTTACCATATGGGCCCATTCATTCTAAAGAATCTCATAGGCTATAATGGAGAATGGAAAAACATCCAAAATTTTTCTCCATCAATAGTGTACCATTCAGGGTGATATTAAAAATACATCTTACCCAACCCTAAACCAGACCCCAATTTTAAACCGAACATATGTGTGTCCTGAACTCTAACCCTAACCCTAACCCTTACCATATGCACCCATTCATTCTAATGAATCTCATAGGCTATAATGGAGAATGGAAAAACTTCCAAAACATTTTCCCATCAAGAGTATACCATTCAGTGTGATATTAAAAATACATCTTATCCAACCTTAAACCCAACCCCAAAATTCACCCAAACATAAGTGTGTCCTGAAGTCTAACCCTAACCCTAACCCTTACCATATGGTACCATTCATTCTAATGAATCTCATAGGCTATAATGGAGAATGGAAAAACATCCAAAATTTTTCCACATCAAGAGTGTACCATTCAGTGTGATATTAAAAATACATCTTATCCAACCCTAAACCCAACCCCAATATTCACCCAAATATAAGTGTGTCCTGAAGTCTAACCCTAACCCTAACCCTTACCATATGGGCCCATTCATTCTAATGAATCTCATAGGCTATAATGGAGAATGGAAAAAAATCCAAAATTTTTCCCCATCAAGAGTGTACCATTCAGTGTGATATTAAAAATACATCTTACCCAACGTTAAACCCAACCCCAATATTCACCCAAACATAAGTGTGTCCTGAAGTCTAACCCTAACCCTAACACTTACCATATGGGCCCATTCATTCTAATGAATCTCATAGGCTATAATGGAGAATGCAAAAACATCCAAAATTTTTCCCCATCAAGAGTGTACCATTCAGTGTGATATTAAAAATACATCTTACCCAACCCTAAAGCAGACCCCAATTTTAAACCGAACATATGTGTGCCCTGAACTCTAACCCTAACCCTAACCCTTACCATATGGGCCCATTCATTCTAATGAATCTCATAGGCTATAATGGAGAATGGAAAAACATCCAAAAATTTTCCCCATCAAGAGGGTAGCATTCAGTGTGATATTAAAAATACATCTTATCCAACCCTAAACCCAACCCCAATATTCACCCAAACATAAGTGTGTCCTGAATTCTAACCCTAACCCTAACCCTTACCATATGGGCCCATTCATTCTAAAGAATCTCATAGGCTATAATGGAGAATGGAAAAACATCCAAAATTTTTCCACATCAAGAGTGTACCATTCAGTGTGATATTAAAAATACATCTTATCCAACCCTAAACCCAACCCCAATATTCACCCAAACATAAGTGTGTCCTGAAGTCTAACCCTAACCCTAACCCTTACCATATGGGCCCATTCATTCTAATGAATCTCATAGGCTATAATGGAGAATGGAAAAACATCCAAAATTTTTCCCCATCAAGAGTGTACCATTCAGTGTGATATTAAAAATACATCTTATCCAACTCTAAACCCAACCCCAATATTCACCCAATCATAACTGTGTCCTGAAGTCTAACCCTAACCCTAACCCTTGCCATATGGGCCCATTCATTCTAATGAATCTCATAGGCTATAATGGAGAATGGAAAAACATCCAAAAGTTTTCCCCATCAAGAGTGTACCATTCAGTGTGATATTAAAAATACATCTTATCCAACCGTAAACCCAACCCCAATATTCACCCAAACATAAGTGTGTCCTGAAGTCTAACCCTAACCCTAACCCTTACCATATGGGCCCATTCATTCTAATGAATCTCATAGGCTATAATGGAGAATGGAAAAACATACAAAATTTTTCTCCATCAATAGTGTACCATTCAGTGTGATATTAAAAATACATCTTACCCAACCCTAAACCAGACCCCAATTTTAAACCGAACATATGTGTGTCCTGAACTCTAACCCTAACCCTAACCCTTACCATATGGGCCCATTCATTCTAAAGAATCTCATAGGCTATAATGGAGAATGGAAAAACATCCAAAATTTTTCTCCATCAGTAGTGTACCATTCAGGGTGATATTAAAAATACATCTTACCCAACCCTAAACCAGACCCCAATTTTAAACCGAACATATGTGTGTCCTGAACTCTAACCCTAACCCTAACCCTTACCATATGCACCCATTCATTCTAATGAATCTCATAGGCTATAATGGAGAATGGAAAAACTTCCAAAACATTTTCCCATCAAGAGTATACCATTCAGTGTGATATTAAAAATACATCTTATCCAACCTTAAACCCAACCCCAAAATTCACCCAAACATAAGTGTGTCCTGAAGTCTAACCCTAACCCTAACCCTTACCATATGGTACCATTCATTCTAATGAATCTCATAGGCTATAATGGAGAATGGAAAAACATCCAAAATTTTTCCACATCAAGAGTGTACCATTCAGTGTGATATTAAAAATACATCTTATCCAACCCTAAACCCAACCCCAATATTCACCCAAACATAAGTGTGTCCTGAAGTCTAACCCTAACCCTAACCCTTACCATATGGGCCCATTGATTCTAATGAATCTCATACGCTATAATGCAGAATGGAAAAACATCCAAAATTTTTCCCCATCAAGAGTGTACCATTCAGTGTGATATTAAAAATACATCTTATCCAACCCTAAACCCAACCCCAATATTCACCCAAACATAAGTGTGTCCTGAAGTCTAACCCTAACCCTTACCCTTACCATATGGGCCCATTCATTCTAATGAATCTCATAGGCTATAATGGATAATGGAAAAACATCCAAAATTTTTCTCCATCAATAGTGTACCATTCAGTGTGATATTAAAAATACATCTTATCCAACCTTAAACCCAACCCCAATATTCACCCAAACATAAGTGTGTCCTGAAGTCTAACCCTAACCCTAACCCTTACCATATGGGCCCATTCATTCTAATGAATCTCATAGGCTATAATGGAGAATGCAAAAACATCCAAAATTTTTCCCCATCAAGAGTGTACCATTCAGTGTGATATTAAAAATACATCTTACCCAACCCTAAAGCAGACCCCAATTTTAAACCGAACATATGTGTGCCCTGAACTCTAACCCTAACCCTAACCCTTACCATATGGGCCCATTCATTCTAATGAATCTCATAGGCTATAATGGAGAATGGAAAAACATCCAAAATTTTTCCCCATCAAGAGGGTAGCATTCAGTGTGATATTAAAAATACATCTTATCCAACCCTAAACCCAACCCCAATATTCACCCAGTCATAACTGTGTCCTGAAGTCTAACCCTACCCTAACCCTTACCATATGGGCCCATTCATTCTAATGAATCTCATAGGCTATAATGGAGAATGCAAAAACATCCAAAATTTTTCCCCATCAAGAGTGTACCATTCAGTGTGATATTAAAAATACATCTTACCCAACCCTAAACCAGACCCCAATTTTAAACCGAACATATGTGTGTCCTGAACTCTAACCCTAACCCTAACCCTTACCATATGGGCCCATTCATTCTAAAGAATCTCATAGGCTATAATGGAGAATGGAAAAACATCCAAAATTTTTCTCCATCAGTAGTGTACCATTCAGGGTGATATTAAAAATACATCTTACCCAACCCTAAACCAGACCCCAATTTTAAACCGAACATATGTGTGTCCTGAACTCTAACCCTAACCCTAACCCTTACCATATGCACCCATTCATTCTAATGAATCTCATAGGCTATAATGGAGAATGGAAAAACTTCCAAAACATTTTCCCATCAAGAGTATACCATTCAGTGTGATATTAAAAATACATCTTATCCAACCTTAAACCCAACCCCAAAATTCACCCAAACATAAGTGTGTCCTGAAGTCTAACCCTAACCCTTACCCTTACCATATGGTACCATTCATTCTAATGAATCTCATAGGCTATAATGGAGAATGGAAAAACATCCAAAATTTTTCCACATCAAGAGTGTACCATTCAGTGTGATATTAAAAATACATCTTATCCAACCCTAAACCCAACCCCAATATTCACCCAAACATAAGTGTGTCCTGAAGTCTAACCCTAACCCTAACCCTTACCATATGGGCCCATTGATTCTAATGAATCTCATACGCTATAATGCAGAATGGAAAAACATCCAAAATTTTTCCCCATCAAGAGTGTACCATTCAGTGTGATATTAAAAATACATCTTATCCAACCCTAAACCCAACCCCAATATTCACCCAAACATAAGTGTGTCCTGAAGTCTAACCCTAACCCTTACCCTTACCATATGGGCCCATTCATTCTAATGAATCTCATAGGCTATAATGGATAATGGAAAAACATCCAAAATTTTTCTCCATCAATAGTGTACCATTCAGTGTGATATTAAAAATACATCTTATCCAACCTTAAACCCAACCCCAATATTCACCCAAACATAAGTGTGTCCTGAAGTCTAACCCTAACCCTAACCCTTACCATATGGGCCCATTCATTCTAATGAATCTCATAGGCTATAATGGAGAATGCAAAAACATCCAAAATTTTTCCCCATCAAGAGTGTACCATTCAGTGTGATATTAAAAATACATCTTACCCAACCCTAAAGCAGACCCCAATTTTAAACCGAACATATGTGTGCCCTGAACTCTAACCCTAACCCTAACCCTTACCATATGGGCCCATTCATTCTAATGAATCTCATAGGCTATAATGGAGAATGGAAAAACATCCAAAATTTTTCCCCATCAAGAGGGTAGCATTCAGTGTGATATTAAAAATACATCTTATCCAACCCTAAACCCAACCCCAATATTCACCCAGTCATAACTGTGTCCTGAAGTCTAACCCTACCCTAACCCTTACCATATGGGCCCATTCATTCTAATGAATCTCATAGGCTATAATGGAGAATGGAAAAACATCCAAAAATTTTCTCCATCAATAGTGTACCATTCAGTGTGATATTAAAAATACATCTTATCCAACCTTAAACCCAACCCCAATATTCACCCAAACATAAGTGTGTCCTGAAGTCTAACCCTAACCCTAACCCTTACCATATGGGCCCATTCATTCTAATGAATCTCTTAGGCTATAATGGAGAATGGAAAAACATCCAAAATTTTTCTCCATCAATAGTGTACCATTCAGTGTGATATTAAAAATACATCTTACCCAACCCTAAACCAGACCCCAATTTTAAACCGAACATATGTGTGTCCTGAACTCTAACCCTAACCCTAACCCTTACCATATGGGCCCATTCATTCTAAAGAATCTCATAGGCTATAATGGAGAATGGAAAAACATCCAAAATTTTTCTCCATCAATAGTGTACCATTCAGGGTGATATTAAAAATACATCTTACCCAACCCTAAACCAGACCCCAATTTTAAACCGAACATATGTGTGTCCTGAACTCTAACCCTAACCCTAACCCTTACCATATGCACCCATTCATTCTAATGAATCTCATAGGCTATAATGGAGAATGGAAAAACTTCCAAAACATTTTCCCATCAAGAGTATACCATTCAGTGTGATATTAAAAATACATCTTATCCAACCTTAAACCCAACCCCAAAATTCACCCAAACATAAGTGTGTCCTGAAGTCTAACCCTAACCCTAACCCTTTCCATATGGGCCCATTCATTCTCATGAATCTCATAGGCTATAATGGAGAATGGAAAAACATCCAAAATTTTTCCCCATCAAGAGTGTACCATTCAGTGTGATATTAAAAATACATCTTATCCAACCCTAAACCCAACCCCAATATTCACCCAAACATAAGTGTGTCCTGAAGTCTAACCCTAACCCTTACCCTTACCATATGGGCCCATTCATTCTAATGAATCTCATAGGCTATAATGGAGAATGGAAAAACATCCAAAATTTTTCTCCATCAATAGTGTACCATTCAGTGTGATATTAAAAATACATCTTATCCAACGTTAAACCCAACCCCAATATTCACCCAAACATAAGTGTGTCCTGAAGTCTAACCCTAACCCTAACCCTTACCATATGGGCCCATTCATTCTAATGAATCTCATAGGCTATAATGGAGAATGCAAAAACATCCAAAATTTTTCCACATCAAGAGTGTACCATTCAGTGTGATATTAAAAATACATCTTACCCAACCCTAAAGCAGACCCCAAGTTTAAACCGAACATATGTGTGCCCTGAACTCTAACCCTAACCCTAACCCTTACCATATGGGCCCATTCATTCTAATGAATCTCATAGGCTATAATGGAAAATGGAAAAACATCCAAATTTTTTCCCCATCAAGAGTGTACCATTCAGTGTGATATTAAAAATACATCTTATCCAACCCTAAACCCAACCCCAATATTCACCCAAACATAAGTGTGTCCTGAAGTCTAACCCTAACCCTAACCCTTACCATATGGGCCCATTCATTCTAATGAATCTCATAGGCTATAATGGAGAATGGAAAAACATCCAAAATTTTTCTCCATCAATAGTGTACCATTCAGTGTGATATTAAAAATACATCTTACCCAACCCTAAAAAAGACCCCAATTTTAAACCGAACATATGTGTGTCCTGAACTCTAACCCTAACCCTAACCCTTACCATATGGGCCCATTCATTCTAAAGAATCTCATAGGCTATAATGGAGAATGGAAAAACATCCAAAATTTTTCTCCATCAATAGTGTACCATTCAGGGTGATATTAAAAATACATCTTACCCAACCCTAAAGCAGACCCCAATTTTAAACCGAACATATGTGTGCCCTGAACTCTAACCCTAACCCTAACCCTTACCATATGGGCCCATTCATTCTAATGAATCTCATAGGCTATAATGGAGAATGGAAAAACATCCAAAATTTTTCCCCATCAAGAGGGTAGCATTCAGTGTGATATTAAAAATACATCTTATCCAACCCTAAACCCAACCCCAATATTCACCCAGTCATAACTGTGTCCTGAAGTCTAACCCTAACCCTAACCCTTACCATATGGGCCCATTCATTCTAAAGAATCTCATAGGCTATAATGGAGAATGGAAAAACATCCAAAATTTTTCTCCAACAATAGTGTACCATTCAGGGTGATATTAAAAATACATCTTACCCAACCCTAAACCAGACCCCAATTTTAAACCGAACATATGTGTGTCCTGAACTCTAACCCTAACCCTTACCATATGCACCCATTCATTCTAATGAATCTCATAGGCTATAATGGAGAATGGAAAAACTTCCAAAACATTTTCCCATCAAGAGTATACCATTCAGTGTGATATTAAAAATACATCTTATCCAACCTTAAACCCAACCCCAAAATTCACCCAAACATAAGTGTGTCCTGAAGTCTAACCCTAACCCTAACCCTTACCATATGGTACCATTCATTCTAATGAATCTCATAGGCTATAATGGAGAATGGAAAAACATCCAAAATTTTTCCACATCAAGAGTGTACCATTCAGTGTGATATTAAAAATACATCTTATCCAACCCTAAACCCAACCCCAATATTCACCCAAACATAAGTGTGTCCTGAAGTCTAACCCTAACCCTAACCCTTACCATATGGGCCCATTCATTCTAATGAATCTCATAGGCTATAATGGAGAATGGAAAAAAATCCAAAATTTTTCCCCATCAAGAGTGTACCATTCAGTGTGATATTAAAAATACATCTTACCCAACGTTAAACCCAACCCCAATATTCACCCAAACATAAGTGTGTCCTGAAGTCTAACCCTAACCCTAACACTTACCATATGGGCCCATTCATTCTAATGAATCTCATAGGCTATAATGGAGAATGCAAAAACATCCAAAATTTTTCCCCATCAAGAGTGTACCATTCAGTGTGATATTAAAAATACATCTTACCCAACCCTAAAGCAGACCCCAATTTTAAACCGAACATATGTGTGCCCTGAACTCTAACCCTAACCCTAACCCTTACCATATGGGCCCATTCATTCTAATGAATCTCATAGGCTATAATGGAGAATGGAAAAACATCCAAAATTTTTCCCCATCAAGAGGGTAGCATTCAGTGTGATATTAAAAATACATCTTATCCAACCCTAAACCCAACCCCAATATTCACCCAAACATAAGTGTGTCCTGAATTCTAACACTAACCCTAACCCTTACCATATGGGCCCATTCATTCTAAAGAATCTCATAGGCTATAATGGAGAATGGAAAAACATCCAAAATTTTTCCACATCAAGAGTGTACCATTCAGTGTGATATTAAAAATACATCTTATCCAACCCTAAACCCAACCCCAATATTCACCCAAACATAAGTGTGTCCTGAAGTCTAACCCTAACCCTAACCCTTACCATATGGGCCCATTCATTCTAATGAATCTCATAGGCTATAATGGAGAATGGAAAAACATCCAAAATTTTTCCCCATCAAGAGTGTACCATTCAGTGTGATATTAAAAATACATCTTATCCAACCCTAAACCCAACCCCAATATTCACCCAATCATAACTGTGTCCTGAAGTCTACCCCTAACCCTAACCCTTGCCATATGGGCCCATTCATTCTAATGAATCTCATAGGCTATAATGGAGAATGGAAAAACATCCAAAATTTTTCCCCATCAAGAGTGTACCATTCAGTGTGATATTAAAAATACATCTTATCCAACCCTAAACCCAACCCCAATATTCACCCAAACATAAGTGTGTCCTGAAGTCTAACCCTAACCCTAACCCTTACCATATGGGCCCATTCATTCTAAAGAATCTCATAGGCTATAATGGAGAATGGAAAAACATCCAAAATTTTTCTCCATCAATAGTGTACCATTCAGGGTGATATTAAAAATACATCTTACCCAACCCTAAACCAGACCCCAATTTTAAACCGAACATATGTGTGTCCTGAACTCTAACCCTAACCCTAACCCTTACCATATGCACCCATTCATTCTAATGAATCTCATAGGCTATAATGGAGAATGGAAAAACTTCCAAAACATTTTCCCATCAAGAGTATACCATTCAGTGTGATATTAAAAATACATCTTATCCAACCTTAAACCCAACCCCAAAATTCACCCAAACATAAGTGTGTCCTGAAGTCTAACCCTAACCCTAACCCTTACCATATGGTACCATTCATTCTAATGAATCTCATAGGCTATAATGGAGAATGGAAAAACATCCAAAATTTTTCTCCATCAATAGTGTACCATTCAGGGTGATATTAAAAATACATCTTACCCAACCCTAAACCAGACCCCAATTTTAAACCGAACATATGTGTGTCCTGAACTCTAACCCTAACCCTAACCCTTACCATATGCACCCATTCATTCTAATGAATCTCATAGGCTATAATGGAGAATGGAAAAACTTCCAAAACATTTTCCCATCAAGACTATACCATTCAGTGTGATATTAAAAATACATCTTATCCAACCTTAAACCCAACCCCAAAATTCACCCAAACATAAGTGTGTCCTGAAGTCTAACCCTAACCCTAACCCTTACCATATGGTACCATTCATTCTAATGAATCTCATAGGCTATAATGGAGAATGGAAAAACATCCAAAATTTTTCCACATCAAGAGTGTACCATTCAGTGTGATATTAAAAATACATCTTATCCAACCCTAAACCCAACCCCAATATTCACCCAAATATAAGTGTGTCCTGAAGTCTAACCCTAACCCTAACCCTTACCATATGGGCCCATTCATTCTAATGAATCTCATAGGCTATAATGGAGAATGGAAAAAAATCCAAAATTTTTCCCCATCAAGAGTGTACCATTCAGTGTGATATTAAAAATACATCTTACCCAACGTTAAACCCAACCCCAATATTCACCCAAACATAAGTGTGTCCTGAAGTCTAACCCTAACCCTAACACTTACCATATGGGCCCATTCATTCTAATGAATCTCATAGGCTATAATGGAGAATGCAAAAACATCCAAAATTTTTCCCCATCAAGAGTGTACCATTCAGTGTGATATTAAAAATACATCTTACCCAACCCTAAAGCAGACTCCAATTTTAAACCGAACATATGTGTGCCCTGAACTCTAACCCTAACCCTAACCCTTACCATATGGGCCCATTCATTCTAATGAATCTCATAGGCTATAATGGAGAATGGAAAAACATCCAAAATTTTTCCCCATCAAGAGGGTAGCATTCAGTGTGATATTAAAAATACATCTTATCCAACCCTAAACCCAACCCCAATATTCACCCAAACATAAGTGTGTCCTGAATTCTAACACTAACCCTAACCCTTACCATATGGGCCCATTCATTCTAAAGAATCTCATAGGCTATAATGGAGAATGGAAAAACATCCAAAATTTTTCTACATCAAGAGTGTACCATTCAGTGTGATATTAAAAATACATCTTATCCAACCCTAAACCCAACCCCAATATTCACCCAAACATAAGTGTGTCCTGAAGTCTAACCCTAACCCTAACCCTTACCATATGGGCCCATTCATTCTAATGAATCTCATAGGCTATAATGGAGAATGGAAAAACATCCAAAATTTTTCCCCATCAAGAGTGTACCATTCAGTGTGATATTAAAAATACATCTTATCCAACCCTAAACCCAACCCCAATATTCACCCAATCATAACTGTGTCCTGAAGTCTACCCCTAACCCTAACCCTTGCCATATGGGCCCATTCATTCTAATGAATCTCATAGGCTATAATGGAGAATGGAAAAACATCCAAAATTTTTCTCCATCAATAGTGTACCATTCAGTGTGATATTAAAAATACATCTTACCCAACCCTAAACCAGACCCCAATTTTAAACCGAACATATGTGTGTCCTGAACTCTAACCCTAACCCTAACCCTTACCATATGGGCCCATTCATTCTAAAGAATCTCATAGGCTATAATGGAGAATGGAAAAACATCCAAAATTTTTCTCCATCAATAGTGTACCATTCAGGGTGATATTAAAAATACATCTTACCCAACCCTAAACCAGACCCCAATTTTAAACCGAACATATGTGTGTCCTGAACTCTAACCCTAACCCTAACCCTTACCATATGCACCCATTCATTCTAATGAATCTCATAGGCTATAATGGAGAATGGAAAAACTTCCAAAACATTTTCCCATCAAGAGTATACCATTCAGTGTGATATTAAAAATACATCTTATCCAACCTTAAACCCAACCCCAAAATTCACCCAAACATAAGTGTGTCCTGAAGTCTAACCCTAACCCTAACCCTTACCATATGGTACCATTCATTCTAATGAATCTCATAGGCTATAATGGAGAATGGAAAAACATCCAAAATTTTTCCACATCAAGAGTGTACCATTCAGTGTGATATTAAAAATACATCTTATCCAACCCTAAACCCAACCCCAATATTCACCCAAACATAAGTGTGTCCTGAAGTCTAACCCTAACCCTAACCCTTACCATATGGGCCCATTGATTCTAATGAATCTCATACGCTATAATGCAGAATGGAAAAACATCCAAAATTTTTCCCCATCAAGAGTGTACCATTCAGTGTGATATTAAAAATACATCTTATCCAACCCTAAACCCAACCCCAATATTCACCCAAACATAAGTGTGTCCTGAAGTCTAACCCTAACCCTTACCCTTACCATATGGGCCCATTCATTCTAATGAATCTCATAGGCTATAATGGATAATGGAAGAACATCCAAAATTTTTCTCCATCAATAGTGTACCATTCAGTGTGATATTAAAAATACATCTTATCCAACCTTAAACCCAACCCCAATATTCACCCAAACATAAGTGTGTCCTGAAGTCTAACCCTAACCCTAACCCTTACCATATGGGCCCATTCATTCTAATGAATCTCATAGGCTATAATGGAGAATGCAAAAACATCCAAAATTTTTCCCCATCAAGAGTGTACCATTCAGTGTGATATTAAAAATACATCTTACCCAACCCTAAAGCAGACCCCAATTTTAAACCGAACATATGTGTGCCCTGAACTCTAACCCTAACCCTAACCCTTACCATATGGGCCCATTCATTCTAATGAATCTCATAGGCTATAATGGAGAATGGAAAAACATCCAAAATTTTTCCCCATCAAGAGGGTAGCATTCAGTGTGATATTAAAAATACATCTTATCCAACCCTAAACCCAACCCCAATATTCACCCAGTCATAACTGTGTCCTGAAGTCTAACCCTACCCTAACCCTTACCATATGGGCCCATTCATTCTAATGAATCTCATAGGCTATAATGGAGAATGGAAAAACATCCAAAATTTTTCCCCATCAAGAGTGTACCATTCAGTGTGATATTAAAAATACATCTTATCCAACCCTAAACCCAACCCCAATATTCACCCAAACATAAGTGTGTCCTGAAGTCTAACCCTAACCCTAACCCTTACCATATGGGCCCATTCATTCTCATGAATCTCATAGGCTATAATGGAGAATGGAAAAACATCCAAAATTTTTCCCCATCAAGAGTGTACCATTCAGTGTGATATTAAAAATACATCTTATCCAACCCTAAACCCAACCCCAATATTCACCCAAACATAAGTGTGTCCTGAAGTCTAACCTTAACCCTTACCCTTACCATATGGGCCCATTCATTCTAATGAATCTCATAGGCTATAATGGAGAATGGAAAAACATCCAAAATTTTTCTCCATCAATAGTGTACCATTCAGTGTGATATTAAAAATACATCTTACCCAACCCTAAACCAGACCCCAATTTTAAACCGAACATATGTGTGTCCTGAACTCTAACCCTAACCCTAACCCTTACCATATGGGCCCATTCATTCTAAAGAATCTCATAGGCTATAATGGAGAATGGAAAAACATCCAAAATTTTTCTCCATCAATAGTGTACCATTCAGGGTGATATTAAAAATACATCTTACCCAACCCTAAACCAGACCCCAATTTTAAACCGAACATATGTGTGTCCTGAACTCTAACCCTAACCCTAACCCTTACCATATGCACCCATTCATTCTAATGAATCTCATAGGCTATAATGGAGAATGGAAAAACTTCCAAAACATTTTCCCATCAAGAGTATACCATTCAGTGTGATATTAAAAATACATCTTATCCAACCTTAAACCCAACCCCAAAATTCACCCAAACATAAGTGTGTCCTGAAGTCTAACCCTAACCCTAACCCTTACCATATGGTACCATTCATTCTAATGAATCTCATAGGCTATAATGGAGAATGGAAAAACATCCAAAATTTTTCCACATCAAGAGTGTACCATTCAGTGTGATATTAAAAATACATCTTATCCAACCCTAAACCCAACCCCAATATTCACCCAAATATAAGTGTGTCCTGAAGTCTAACCCTAACCCTAACCCTTACCATATGGGCCCATTCATTCTAATGAATCTCATAGGCTATAATGGAGAATGGAAAAAAATCCAAAATTTTTCCCCATCAAGAGTGTACCATTCAGTGTGATATTAAAAATACATCTTACCCAACGTTAAACCCAACCCCAATATTCACCCAAACATAAGTGTGTCCTGAAGTCTAACCCTACCCTAACCCTTACCATATGGGCCCATTCATTCTAATGAATCTCATAGGCTATAATGGAGAATGGAAAAACATCCAAAATTTTTCCCCATCAAGAGTGTACCATTCAGTGTGATATTAAAAATACATCTTATCCAACCCTAAACCCAACCCCAATATTCACCCAAACATAAGTGTGTCCTGAAGTCTAACCCTAACCCTAACCCTTACCATATGGGCCCATTCATTCTCATGAATCTCATAGGCTATAATGGAGAATGGAAAAACATCCAAAATTTTTCCCCATCAAGAGTGTACCATTCAGTGTGATATTAAAAATACATCTTATCCAACCCTAAACCCAACCCCAATATTCACCCAAACATAAGTGTGTCCTGAAGTCTAACCTTAACCCTTACCCTTACCATATGGGCCCATTCATTCTAATGAATCTCATAGGCTATAATGGAGAATGGAAAAACATCCAAAATTTTTCTCCATCAATAGTGTACCATTCAGTGTAATATTAAAAATACATCTTACCCAACCCTAAACCAGACCCCAATTTTAAACCGAACATATGTGTGTCCTGAACTCTAACCCTAACCCTAACCCTTACCACATGGGCCCATTCATTCTAAAGAATCTCATAGGCTATAATGGAGAATGGAAAAACATCCAAAATTTTTCTCCATCAATAGTGTACCATTCAGGGTGATATTAAAAATACATCTTACCCAACCCTAAACCAGACCCCAATTTTAAACCGAACATATGTGTGTCCTGAACTCTAACCCTAACCCTAACCCTTACCATATGCACCCATTCATTCTAATGAATCTCATAGGCTATAATGGAGAATGGAAAAACTTCCAAAACATTTTCCCATCAAGAGTATACCATTCAGTGTGATATTAAAAATACATCTTATCCAACCTTAAACCCAACCCCAAAATTCACCCAAACATAAGTGTGTCCTGAAGTCTAACCCTAACCCTAACCCTTACCATATGGTACCATTCATTCTAATGAATCTCATAGGCTATAATGGAGAATGGAAAAACATCCAAAATTTTTCCACATCAAGAGTGTACCATTCAGTGTGATATTAAAAATACATCTTATCCAACCCTAAACCCAACCCCAATATTCACCCAAATATAAGTGTGTCCTGAAGTCTAACCCTAACCCTAACCCTTACCATATGGGCCCATTCATTCTAATGAATCTCATAGGCTATAATGGAGAATGGAAAAAAATCCAAAATTTTTCCCCATCAAGAGTGTACCATTCAGTGTGATATTAAAAATACATCTTACCCAACGTTAAACCCAACCCCAATATTCACCCAAACATAAGTGTGTCCTGAAGTCTAACCCTAACCCTAACACTTACCATATGGGCCCATTCATTCTAATGAATCTCATAGGCTATAATGGAGAATGCAAAAACATCCAAAATTTTTCCCCATCAAGAGTGTACCATTCAGTGTGATATTAAAAATACAACTTACCCAACCCTAAAGCAGACCCCAATTTTAAACCGAACATATGTGTGCCCTGAACTCTAACCCTAACCCTAACCCTTACCATATGGGCCCATTCATTCTAATGAATCTCATAGGCTATAATGGAGAATGGAAAAACATCCAAAAATTTTCCCCATCAAGAGGGTAGCATTCAGTGTGATATTAAAAATACATCTTATCCAACCCTAAACCCAACCCCAATATTCACCCAAACATAAGTGTGTCCTGAATTCTAACCCTAACCCTAACCCTTACCATATGGGCCCATTCATTCTAAAGAATCTCATAGGCTATAATGGAGAATGGAAAAACATCCAAAATTTTTCCACATCAAGAGTGTACCATTCAGTGTGATATTAAAAATACATCTTATCCAACCCTAAACCCAACCCCAATATTCACCCAAACATAAGTGTGTCCTGAAGTCTAACCCTAACCCTAACCCTTACCATATGGGCCCATTCATTCTAATGAATCTCATAGGCTATAATGGAGAATGGAAAAACATCCAAAATTTTTCCCCATCAAGAGTGTACCATTCAGTGTGATATTAAAAATACATCTTATCCAACTCTAAACCCAACCCCAATATTCACCCAATCATAACTGTGTCCTGAAGTCTAACCCTAACCCTAACCCTTGCCATATGGGCCCATTCATTCTAATGAATCTCATAGGCTATAATGGAGAATGGAAAAACATCCAAAAGTTTTCCCCATCAAGAGTGTACCATTCAGTGTGATATTAAAAATACATCTTATCCAACCCTAAACCCAACCCCAATATTCACCCAAACATAAGTGTGTCCTGAAGTCTAACCCTAACCCTAACCCTTACCATATGGGCCCATTCATTCTAATGAATCTCATAGGCTATAATGGAGAATGGAAAAACATACAAAATTTTTCTCCATCAATAGTGTACCATTCAGTGTGATATTAAAAATACATCTTACCCAACCCTAAACCAGACCCCAATTTTAAACCGAACATATGTGTGTCCTGAACTCTAACCCTAACCCTAACCCTTACCATATGGGCCCATTCATTCTAAAGAATCTCATAGGCTATAATGGAGAATGGAAAAACATCCAAAATTTTTCTCCATCAGTAGTGTACCATTCAGGGTGATATTAAAAATACATCTTACCCAACCCTAAACCAGACCCCAATTTTAAACCGAACATATGTGTGTCCTGAACTCTAACCCTAACCCTAACCCTTACCATATGCACCCATTCATTCTAATGAATCTCATAGGCTATAATGGAGAATGGAAAAACTTCCAAAACATTTTCCCATCAAGAGTATACCATTCAGTGTGATATTAAAAATACATCGTATCCAACCTTAAACCCAACCCCAAAATTCACCCAAACATAAGTGTGTCCTGAAGTCTAACCCTAACCCTAACCCTTACCATATGGTACCATTCATTCTAATGAATCTCATAGGCTATAATGGAGAATGGAAAAACATCCAAAATTTTTCCACATCAAGAGTGTACCATTCAGTGTGATATTAAAAATACATCTTATCCAACCCTAAACCCAACCCCAATATTCACCCAAACATAAGTGTGTCCTGAAGTCTAACCCTAACCCTAACCCTTACCATATGGGCCCATTGATTCTAATGAATCTCATACGCTATAATGCAGAATGGAAAAACATCCAAAATTTTTCCCCATCAAGAGTGTACCATTCAGTGTGATATTAAAAATACATCTTATCCAACCCTAAACCCAACCCCAATATTCACCCAAACATAAGTGTGTCCTGAAGTCTAACCCTAACCCTTACCCTTACCATATGGGCCCATTCATTCTAATGAATCTCATAGGCTATAATGGATAATGGAAAAACATCCAAAATTTTTCTCCATCAATAGTGTACCATTCAGTGTGATATTAAAAATACATCTTATCCAACCTTAAACCCAACCCCAATATTCACCCAAACATAAGTGTGTCCTGAAGTCTAACCCTAACCCTAACCCTTACCATATGGGCCCATTCATTCTAATGAATCTCATAGGCTATAATGGAGAATGCAAAAACATCCAAAATTTTTCCCCATCAAGAGTGTACCATTCAGTGTGATATTAAAAATACATCTTACCCAACCCTAAAGCAGACCCCAATTTTAAACCGAACATATGTGTGCCCTGAACTCTAACCCTAACCCTAACCCTTACCATATGGGCCCATTCATTCTAATGAATCTCATAGGCTATAATGGAGAATGGAAAAACATCCAAAATTTTTCCCCATCAAGAGGGTAGCATTCAGTGTGATATTAAAAATACATCTTATCCAACCCTAAACCCAACCCCAATATTCACCCAGTCATAACTGTGTCCTGAAGTCTAACCCTACCCTAACCCTTACCATATGGGCCCATTCATTCTAATGAATCTCATAGGCTATAATGGAGAATGGAAAAACATCCAAAAATTTTCTCCATCAATAGTGTACCATTCAGTGTGATATTAAAAATACATCTTATCCAACCTTAAACCCAACCCCAATATTCACCCAAACATAAGTGTGTCCTGAAGTCTAACCCTAACCCTAACCCTTACCATATGGGCCCATTCATTCTAATGAATCTCTTAGGCTATAATGGAGAATGGAAAAACATCCAAAATTTTTCTCCATCAATAGTGTACCATTCAGTGTGATATTAAAAATACATCTTACCCAACCCTAAACCAGACCCCAATTTTAAACCGAACATATGTGTGTCCTGAACTCTAACCCTAACCCTAACCCTTACCATATGGGCCCATTCATTCTAAAGAATCTCATAGGCTATAATGGAGAATGGAAAAACATCCAAAATTTTTCTCCATCAATAGTGTACCATTCAGGGTGATATTAAAAATACATCTTACCCAACCCTAAACCAGACCCCAATTTTAAACCGAACATATGTGTGTCCTGAACTCTAACCCTAACCCTAACCCTTACCATATACACCCATTCATTCTAATGAATCTCATAGGCTATAATGGAGAATGGAAAAACTTCCAAAACATTTTCCCATCAAGAGTATACCATTCAGTGTGATATTAAAAATACATCTTATCCAACCTTAAACCCAACCCCAAAATTCACCCAAACATAAGTGTGTCCTGAAGTCTAACCCTAACCCTAACCCTTACCATATGGTACCATTCATTCTAATGAATCTCATAGGCTATAATGGAGAATGGAAAAACATCCAAAATTTTTCCACATCAAGAGTGTACCATTCAGTGTGATATTAAAAATACATCTTATCCAACCCTAAACCCAACCCCAATATTCACCCAAACATAAGTGTGTCCTGAAGTCTAACCCTAACCCTAACCCTTACCATATGGGCCCATTGATTCTAATGAATCTCATACGCTATAATGCAGAATGGAAAAACATCCAAAATTTTTCCCCATCAAGAGTGTACCATTCAGTGTGATATTAAAAATACATCTTATCCAACCCTAAACCCAACCCCAATATTCACCCAAACATAAGTGTGTCCTGAAGTCTAACCCTAACCCTTACCCTTACCATATGGGCCCATTCATTCTAATGAATCTCATAGGCTATAATGGATAATGGAAAAACATCCAAAATTTTTCTCCATCAATAGTGTACCATTCAGTGTGATATTAAAAATACATCTTATCCAACCTTAAACCCAACCCCAATATTCACCCAAACATAAGTGTGTCCTGAAGTCTAACCCTAACCCTAACCCTTACCATATGGGCCCATTCATTCTAATGAATCTCATAGGCTATAATGGAGAATGCAAAAACATCCAAAATTTTTCCCCATCAAGAGTGTACCATTCAGTGTGATATTAAAAATACATCTTACCCAACCCTAAAGCAGACCCCAATTTTAAACCGAACATATGTGTGCCCTGAACTCTAACCCTAACCCTAACCCTTACCATATGGGCCCATTCATTCTAATGAATCTCATAGGCTATAATGGAGAATGGAAAAACATCCAAAATTTTTCCCCATCAAGAGGGTAGCATTCAGTGTGATATTAAAAATACATCTTATCCAACCCTAAACCCAACCCCAATATTCACCCAGTCATAACTGTGTCCTGAAGTCTAACCCTACCCTAACCCTTACCATATGGGCCCATTCATTCTAATGAATCTCATAGGCTATAATGGAGAATGGAAAAACATCCAAAATTTTTCCCCATCAAGAGTGTACCATTCAGTGTGATATTAAAAATACATCTTATCCAACCCTAAACCCAACCCCAATATTCACCCAAACATAAGTGTGTCCTGAAGTCTAACCCTAACCCTAACCCTTTCCATATGGGCCCATTCATTCTCATGAATCTCATAGGCTATAATGGAGAATGGAAAAACATCCAAAATTTTTCCCCATCAAGAGTGTACCATTCAGTGTGATATTAAAAATACATCTTATCCAACCCTAAACTCAACCCCAATATTCACCCAAACATAAGTGTGTCCTGAAGTCTAACCCTAACCCTTACCCTTACCATATGGGCCCATTCATTCTAATGAATCTCATAGGCTATAATGGAGAATGGAAAAACATCCAAAATTTTTCTCCATCAATAGTGTACCATTCAGTGTGATATTAAAAATACATCTTATCCAACGTTAAACCCAACCCCAATATTCACCCAAATATAAGTGTGTCCTGAAGTCTAACCCTAACCCTAACCCTTACCATATGGGCCCATTCATTCTAATGAATCTCATAGGCTATAATGGAGAATGCAAAAACATCCAAAATTTTTCCACATCAAGAGTGTACCATTCAGTGTGATATTAAAAATACATCTTACCCAACCCTAAAGCAGACCCCAAGTTTAAACCGAACATATGTGTGCCCTGAACTCTAACCCTAACCCTAACCCTTACCATATGGGCCCATTCATTCTAATGAATCTCATAGGCTATAATGGAAAATGGAAAAACATCCAAATTTTTTCCCCATCAAGAGTGTACCATTCAGTGTGATATTAAAAATACATCTTATCCAACCCTAAACCCAACCCCAATATTCACCCAAACATAAGTGTGTCCTGAAGTCTAACCCTAACCCTAACCCTTACCATATGGGCCCATTCATTCTAATGAATCTCATAGGCTATAATGGAGAATGGAAAAACATCCAAAATTTTTCTCCATCAATAGTGTACCATTCAGTGTGATATTAAAAATACATCTTACCCAACCCTAAAAAAGACCCCAATTTTAAACCGAACATATGTGTGTCCTGAACTCTAACCCTAACCCTAACCCTTACCATATGGGCCCATTCATTCTAAAGAATCTCATAGGCTATAATGGAGAATGGAAAAACATCCAAAATTTTTCTCCATCAATAGTGTACCATTCAGGGTGATATTAAAAATACATCTTACCCAACCCTAAAGCAGACCCCAATTTTAAACCGAACATATGTGTGCCCTGAACTCTAACCCTAACCCTAACCCTTACCATATGGGCCCATTCATTCTAATGAATCTCATAGGCTATAATGGAGAATGGAAAAACATCCAAAATTTTTCCCCATCAAGAGGGTAGCATTCAGTGTGATATTAAAAATACATCTTATCCAACCCTAAACCCAACCCCAATATTCACCCAGTCATAACTGTGTCCTGAAGTCTAACCCTAACCCTAACCCTTACCATATGGGCCCATTCATTCTAAAGAATCTCATAGGCTATAATGGAGAATGGAAAAACATCCAAAATTTTTCTCCATCAATAGTGTACCATTCAGGGTGATATTAAAAATACATCTTACCCAACCCTAAACCAGACCCCAATTTTAAACCGAACATATGTGTGTCCTGAACTCTAACCCTAACCCTAACCCTTACCATATGCACCCATTCATTCTAATGAATCTCATAGGCTATAATGGAGAATGGAAAAACTTCCAAAACATTTTCCCATCAAGAGTATACCATTCAGTGTGATATTAAAAATACATCTTATCCAACCTTAAACCCAACCCCAAAATTCACCCAAACATAAGTGTGTCCTGAAGTCTAACCCTAACCCTAACCCTTACCATATGGTACCATTCATTCTAATGAATCTCATAGGCTATAATGGAGAATGGAAAAACATCCAAAATTTTTCCACATCAAGAGTGTACCATTCAGTGTGATATTAAAAATACATCTTATCCAACCCTAAACCCAACCCCAATATTCACCCAAACATAAGTGTGTCCTGAAGTCTAACCCTAACCCTAACCCTTACCATATGGGCCCATTGATTCTAATGAATCTCATACGCTATAATGCAGAATGGAAAAACATCCAAAATTTTTCCCCATCAAGAGTGTACCATTCAGTGTGATATTAAAAATACATCTTATCCAACCCTAAACCCAACCCCAATATTCACCCAAACATAAGTGTGTCCTGAAGTCTAACCCTAACCCTTACCCTTACCATATGGGCCCATTCATTCTAATGAATCTCATAGGCTATAATGGATAATGGAAAAACATCCAAAATTTTTCTCCATCAATAGTGTACCATTCAGTGTGATATTAAAAATACATCTTATCCAACCTTAAACCCAACCCCAATATTCACCCAAACATAAGTGTGTCCTGAAGTCTAACCCTAACCCTAACCCTTACCATATGGGCCCATTCATTCTAATGAATCTCATAGGCTATAATGGAGAATGCAAAAACATCCAAAATTTTTCCCCATCAAGAGTGTACCATTCAGTGTGATATTAAAAATACATCTTACCCAACCCTAAAGCAGACCCCAATTTTAAACCGAACATATGTGTGCCCTGAACTCTAACCCTAACCCTAACCCTTACCATATGGGCCCATTCATTCTAATGAATCTCATAGGCTATAATGGAGAATGGAAAAACATCCAAAATTTTTCCCCATCAAGAGGGTAGCATTCAGTGTGATATTAAAAATACATCTTATCCAACCCTAAACCCAACCCCAATATTCACCCAGTCATAACTGTGTCCTGAAGTCTAACCCTACCCTAACCCTTACCATATGGGCCCATTCATTCTAATGAATCTCATAGGCTATAATGGAGAATGGAAAAACATCCAAAAATTTTCTCCATCAATAGTGTACCATTCAGTGTGATATTAAAAATACATCTTATCCAACCTTAAACCCAACCCCAATATTCACCCAAACATAAGTGTGTCCTGAAGTCTAACCCTAACCCTAACCCTTACCATATGGGCCCATTCATTCTAATGAATCTCATAGGCTATAATGGAGAATGGAAAAACATCCAAAATTTTTCTCCATCAATAGTGTACCATTCAGTGTGATATTAAAAATACATCTTACCCAACCCTAAAAAAGACCCCAATTTTAAACCGAACATATGTGTGCCCTGAACTCTAACCCTAACCCTAACCCTTACCATATGGGCCCATTCATTCTAATGAATCTCATAGGCTATAATGGAGAATGGAAAAACATCCAAAATTTTTCCCCATCAAGAGGGTAGCATTAAGTGTGATATTAAAAATACATCTTATCCAACCCTAACCCCAACCCCAATATTCACCCAGTCATAACTGTGTCCTGAAGTCTAACCCTACCCTAACCCTTACCATATGGGCCCATTCATTCTAATGAATCTCATAGGCTATAATGGAGAATGGAAAAACATCCAAAATTTTTCCCCATCAAGAGTGTACCATTCAGTGTGATATTAAAAATACATCTTATCCAACCCTAAACCCAACCCCAATATTCACCCAGTCATAACTGTGTCCTGAAGTCTAACCCTAACCCTAACCCTTACCATATGGGCCCATTCATTCTAATGAATCTCATAGGCTATAATGGAGAATGGAAAAACATCCAAAAATTTTCCACATCAAGAGTGTACCATTCAGTGTGATATTAAAAATACATCTTATCCAACCCTAAACCCAACCCCAATATTCACCCAAACATAAGTGTGTCCTGAAGTCTAACCCTAACCCTAACCCTTACCATATGGGCCCATTCATTCTCATGAATCTCATAGGCTATAATGGAGAATGGAAAAACATCCAAAATTTTTCCCCATCAAGAGTGTACCATTCAGTGTGATATTAAAAATACATCTTATCCAACCCTAAACCCAACCCCAATATTCAGCCAAACATAAGTGTGTCCTGAAGTCTAACCTTAACCCTTACCCTTACCATATGGGCCCATTCATTCTAATGAATCTCATAGGCTATAATGGAGAATGGAAAAACATCCAAAATTTTTCCACATCAAGAGTGTACCATTCAGTGTGATATTAAAAATACATCTTATCCAACCCTAAACCCAACCCCAATATTCACCCAAACATAAGTGTGTCCTGAAGTCTAACCCTAACCCTAACCCTTTCCATATGGGCCCATTCATTCTCATGAATCTCATAGGCTATAATGGAGAATGGAAAAACATCCAAAATTTTTCCCCATCAAGAGTGTACCATTCAGTGTGATATTAAAAATACATCTTATCCAACCCTAAACCCAACCCCAATATTCACCCAAACATAAGTGTGTCCTGAAGTCTAACCCTAACCCTTACCCTTACCATATGGGCCCATTCATTCTAATGAATCTCATAGGCTATAATGGAGAATGGAAAAACATCCAAAATTTTTCTCCATCAATAGTGTACCATTCAGTGTGATATTAAAAATACATCTTATCCAACGTTAAACCCAACCCCAATATTCACCCAAACATAAGTGTGTCCTGAAGTCTAACCCTAACCCTAACCCTTACCATATGGGCCCATTCATTCTAATGAATCTCATAGGCTATAATGGAGAATGCAAAAACATCCAAAATTTTTCCCCATCAAGAGTGTACCATTCAGTGTGATATTAAAAATACATCTTACCCAACCCTAAAGCAGACCCCAAGTTTAAACCGAACATATGTGTGCCCTGAACTCTAACCCTAACCCTAACCCTTACCATATGGGCCCATTCATTCTAATGAATCTCATAGGCTATAATGGAAAATGGAAAAACATCCAAAATTTTTCCCCATCAAGAGGGTAGCATTCAGTGTGATATTAAAAATACATCTTATTCAACCCTAAACCCAACCCCAATATTCACCCAAACATAAGTGTGTCCTGAATTCTAACCCTAACCCTAACCCTTACCATATGGGCCCATTCATTCTAAGGAATCTCATAGGCTATAATGGAGAATGGAAAAACATCCAAAATTTTTCCACATCAAGAGTGTACCATTCAGTGTGATATTAAAAATACATCTTATCCAACCCTAAACCCAACCCCAATATTCACCCAAACATAAGTGTGTCCTGAAGTCTAATCCTAACCCTAACCCTTACCATATGGGCCCATTCATTCTAATGAATCTCATAGGCTATAATGGAGAATGGAAAAACATCCAAAATTTTTCCCCATCAAGAGTGTACCATTCAGTGTGATATTAAAAATACATCTTATCCAACCCTAAACCCAACCCCAATATTCACCCAATCATAACTGTGTCCTGAAGTCTAACCCTAACCCTAACCCTTACCATATGGGCCCATTCATTCTAATGAATCTCATAGGCTATAATGGAGAATGGAAAAACATCCAAAATTTTTCCCCATCAAGAGTGTACCATTCAGTGTGATATTAAAAATACATCTTATCCAACCCTAAACCCAACCCCAATATTCACCCAAACATAAGTGTGCCCTGAAGTCTAACCCTAACCCTAACCCTTACCATATGGGCCCATTCATTCTAATGAATCTCATAGGCTATAATGGAGAATGGAAAAACATCCAAAATTTTTCTCCATCAATAGTGTACCATTCAGTGTGATATTAAAAATACATCTTACCCAACCCTAAAAAAGACCCCAATTTTAAACCGAACATATGTGTGTCCTGAACTCTAACCCTAACCCTAACCCTTACCATATGGGCCATTCATTCTAAAGAATCTCATAGGCTATAATGGAGAATGGAAAAACATCCAAAATTTTTCTCCATCAATAGTGTACCATTCAGGGTGATATTAAAAATACATCTTACCCAACCCTAAAGCAGACCCCAATTTTAAACCGAACATATGTGTGCCCTGAACTCTAACCCTAACCCTAACCCTTACCATATGGGCCCATTCATTCTAATGAATCTCATAGGCTATAATGGAGAATGGAAAAACATCCAAAATTTTTCCCCATCAAGAGGGTAGCATTCAGTGTGATATTAAAAATACATCTTATCCAACCCTAAACCCAACCCCAATATTCACCCAGTCATAACTGTGTCCTGAAGTCTAACCCTACCCTAACCCTTACCATATGGGCCCATTCATTCTAATGAATCTCATAGGCTATAATGGAGAATGGAAAAACATCCAAAATTTTTCCCCATCAAGAGTGTACCATTCAGTGTGATATTAAAAATACATCTTATCCAACCCTAAACCCAACCCCAATATTCACCCAGTCATAACTGTGTCCTGAAGTCTAACCCTAACCCTAACCCTTACCATATGGGCCCATTCATTCTAATGAATCTCATAGGCTATAATGGAGAATGGAAAAACATCCAAAAATTTTCCACATCAAGAGTGTACCATTCAGTGTGATATTAAAAATACATCTTATCCAACCCTAAACCCAACCCCAATATTCACCCAAACATAAGTGTGTCCTGAAGTCTAACCCTAACCCTAACCCTTACCATATGGGCCCATTCATTCTCATGAATCTCATAGGCTATAATGGAGAATGGAAAAACATCCAAAATTTTTCCCCATCAAGAGTGTACCATTCAGTGTGATATTAAAAATACATCTTATCCAACCCTAAACCCAACCCCAATATTCACCCAAACATAAGTGTGTCCTGAAGTCTAACCTTAACCCTTACCCTTACCATATGGGCCCATTCATTCTAATGAATCTCATAGGCTATAATGGAGAATGGAAAAACATCCAAAATTTTTCCACATCAAGAGTGTACCATTCAGTGTGATATTAAAAATACATCTTATCCAACCCTAAACCCAACCCCAATATTCACCCAAACATAAGTGTGTCCTGAAGTCTAACCCTAACCCTAACCCTTTCCATATGGGCCCATTCATTCTCATGAATCTCATAGGCTATAATGGAGAATGGAAAAACATCCAAAATTTTTCCCCATCAAGAGTGTACCATTCAGTGTGATATTAAAAATACATCTTATCCAACCCTAAACCCAACCCCAATATTCACCCAAACATAAGTGTGTCCTGAAGTCTAACCCTTACCCTTACCATATGGGCCCATTCATTCTAATGAATCTCATAGGCTATAATGGAGAATGGAAAAACATCCAAAATTTTTCTCCATCAATAGTGTACCATTCAGTGTGACATTAAAAATACATCTTATCCAACGTTAAACCCAACCCCAATATTCACCCAAACATAAGTGTGTCCTGAAGTCTAACCCTAACCCTAACCCTTACCATATGGGCCCATTCATTCTAATGAATCTCATAGGCTATAATGGAGAATGCAAAAACATCCAAAATTTTTCCCCATCAAGAGTGTACCATTCAGTGTGATATTAAAAATACATCTTACCCAACCCTAAAGCAGACCCCAAGTTTAAACCGAACATATGTGTGCCCTGAACTCTAACCCTAACCCTAACCCTTACCATATGGGCCCATTCATTCTAATGAATCTCATAGGCTATAATGGAAAATGGAAAAACATCCAAAATTTTTCCCCATCAAGAGGGTAGCATTCAGTGTGATATTAAAAATACATCTTACCCAACCCTAAAGCAGACCCCAAGTTTAAACCGAACATATGTGTGCCCTGAACTCTAACCCTAACCCTAACCCTTACCATATGGGCCCATTCATTCTAATGAATCTCATAGGCTATAATGGAAAATGGAAAAACATCCAAAATTTTTCCCCATCAAGAGGGTAGCATTCAGTGTGATATTAAAAATACATCTTATTCAACCCTAAACCCAACCCCAATATTCACCCAAACATAAGTGTGTCCTGAATTCTAACCCTAACCCTAACCCTTACCATATGGGCCCATTCATTCTAATGAATCTCATAGGCTATAATGGAGAATGGAAAAACATCCAAAATTTTTCCACATCAAGAGTGTACCATTCAGTGTGATATTAAAAATACATCTTATCCAACCCTAAACCCAACCCCAATATTCACCCAAACATAAGTGTGTCCTGAAGTCTAATCCTAACCCTAACCCTTACCATATGGGCCCATTCATTCTAATGAATCTCATAGGCTATAATGGAGAATGGAAAAACATCCAAAATTTTTCCCCATCAAGAGTGTACCATTCAGTGTGATATTAAAAATACATCTTATCCAACCCTAAACCCAACCCCAATATTCACCAAATCATAACTGTGTCCTGAAGTCTAACCCTAACCCTTACCATATGGGCCCATTCATTCTAATGAATCTCATAGGCTATAATGGAGAATGGAAAAACATCCAAAATTTTTCCCCATCAAGAGTGTACCATTCAGTGTGATATTAAAAATACATCTTATCCAACCCTAAACCCAACCCCAATATTCACCCAAACATAAGTGTGCCCTGAAGTCTAACCCTAACCCTAACCCTTACCATATGGGCCCATTCATTCTAATGAATCTCATAGGCTATAATGGAGAATGGAAAAACATCCAAAATTTTTCTCCATCAATAGTGTACCATTCAGTGTGATATTAAAAATACATCTTACCCAACCCTAAAAAAGACCCCAATTTTAAACCGAACATATGTGTGTCCTGAACTCTAACCCTAACCCTAACCCTTACCATATGGGCCCATTCATTCTAAAGAATCTCATAGGCTATAATGGAGAATGGAAAAACATCCAAAATTTTTCTCCATCAATAGTGTACCATTCAGGGTGATATTAAAAATACATCTTACCCAACCCTAAACCAGACCCCAATTTTAAACCGAACATATGTGTGTCCTGAACTCTAACCCTAACCCTAACCCTTACCATATGGGCCCATTCATTCTAATGAATCTCATAGGCTATAATGGAGAATGGAAAAACTTCCAAAACATTTTCCCATCAAGAGTATACCATTCAGTGTGATATTAAAAATACATCTTATCCAACCTTAAACCCAACCCCAAAATTCACCCAAACATAAGTGTGTCCTGAAGTCTAACCCTAACCCTAACCCTTACCATATGGTACCATTCATTCTAATGAATCTCATAGGCTATAATGTAGAATGGAAAAACATCCAAAATTTTTCCACATCAAGAGTGTACCATTCAGTGTGATATTAAAAATACATCTTATCCAACCCTAAACCCAACCCCAATATTCACCCAAACATAAGTGTGTCCTGAAGTCTAACCCTAACCCTAACCCTTACCATATGGGCCCATTCATTCTAATGAATCTCATACGCTATAATGCAGAATGGAAATACATCCAAAATTTTTCCCCATCAAGAGTGTACCATTCAGTGTGATATTAAAAATACATCTTATCCAACCCTAAACCCAACCCCAATATTCACCCAAACATAAGTGTGTCCTGAAGTCTAACCCTAACCCTTACCTTTACCATATGGGCCCATTCATTCTAATGAATCTCATAGGCTATAATGGAGAATGGAAAAACATCCAAAATTTTTCCCCATCAAGAGTGTACCATTCAGTGTGATATTAAAAATACATCTTATCCAACCCTAAACCCAACCCCAATATTCACCCAAACATAAGTGTGTCCTGAAGTCTAACCCTAACCCTTACCCTTACCATATGGGCCCATTCATTCTAATGAATCTCATAGGCTATAATGGAGAATGGAAAAACATCCAAAATTTTTCCCCATCAAGAGTGTACCATTCAGTGTGATATTAAAAATACATCTTATCCAACCCTAAACCCAACCCCAATATTCACCCAAACATAAGTGTGTCCTGAAGTCTAACCCTAACCCTAACCCTTACCATATGGGCCCATTCATTCTAATGAATCTCATAGGCTATAATGGAGAATGGAAAAACATCCAAAATTTTTCCCCATCAAGAGTGTACTATTCAGTGTGATATTAAAAATACATCTTATCCAACCCTAAACCCAACCCCAATATTCACCCAATCATAACTGTGTCCTGAAGTCTAACCCTAACCCTAACCCTTACCATATGGGCCCATTCATTCTAATGAATCTCATAGGCTATAATGGAGAATGGAAAAACATCCAAAATTTTTCCCCATCAAGAGGGTAGCATTCAGTGTGATATTAAAAATACATCTTATCCAACCCTAAACCCAACCCCAATATTCACCCAAACATAAGTGTGTCCTGAATTCTAACCCTAACCCTAACCCTTACCATATGGGCCCATTCATTCTAATGAATCTCATAGGCTATAATGGAGAATGGAAAAACATCCAAAATTTTTCCACATCTAGAGTGTACCATTCAGTGTGACATTAAAAATACATCTTATCCAACCCTAAACCCAACCCCAATATTCACCCAAACATAAGTGTGTCCTGAAGTCTAACCCTAACCCTAACCCTTACCATATGGGCCCATTCATTCTAATGAATCTCATAGGCTATAATGGAGAATGGAAAAACATCCAAAATTTTTCCCCATCAAGAGTGTACCATTCAGTGTGATATTAAAAATACATCTTATCCAACCCTAAACCCAACCCCAATATTCACCCAAACATAAGTGTGTCCTGATGTCTAACCCTAACCCTTACCATATGGGCCCATTCATTCTAATGAATCTCATAGGCTATAATGGAGAATGGAAAAACATCCAAAATTTTTCTCCATCAATAGTGTACCATTCAGTGTGATATTAAAAATACATCTTACCCAACCCTAAAAAAGACCCCAATTTTAAACCGAACATATGTGTGTCCTGAACTCTAACCCTAACCCTAACCCTTACCATATGGGCCCATTCATTCTAAAGAATCTCATAGGCTATAATGGAGAATGGAAAAACATCCAAAATTTTTCTCCATCAATAGTGTACCATTCAGGGTGATATTAAAAATACATCTTACCCAACCCTAAACCAGACCCCAATTTTAAACCGAACATATGTGTGTCCTGAACTCTAACCCTAACCCTAACCCTTACCATATGGGCCCATTCATTCTAATGAATCTCATAGGCTATAATGGAGAATGGAAAAACTTCCAAAACATTTTCCCATCAAGAGTATACCATTCAGTGTGATATTAAAAATACATCTTATCCAACCTTAAACCCAACCCCAAAATTCACCCAAACATAAGTGTGTCCTGAAGTCTAACCCTAACCCTAACCCTTACCATATGGTACCATTCATTCTAATGAATCTCATAGGCTATAATGGAGAATGGAAAAACATCCAAAATTTTTCCCCATCAAGAGTGTACCATTCAGTGTGATATTAAAAATACATCTTATCCAACCCTAAACCCAACCCCAATATTCACCCAAACATAAGTGTGTCCTGAAGTCTAACCCTAACCCTAACCCTTACCATATGGGCCCATTCATTCTAATGAATCTCATACGCTATAATGCAGAATGGAAAAACATCCAAAATTTTTCCCCATCAAGAGTGTACCATTCAGTGTGATATTAAAAATACATCTTATCCAACCCTAAACCCAACCCCAATATTCACCCAAACATAAGTGTGTCCTGAAGTCTAACCCTAACCCTAACCCTTACCATATGGGCCCATTCATTCTAAAGAATCTCATAGGCTATAATGGAGAATGGAAAAACATCCAAAATTTTTCTCCATCAATAGTGTACGATTCAGGGTGATATTAAAAATACATCTTACCCAACCCTAAACCAGACCGCAATTTTAAACCGAACATATGTGTGTCCTGAACTCTAACCCTAACCCTAACCCTTACCATATGGGCCCATTCATTCTAATGAATCTCATAGGCTATAATGGAGAATGGAAAAACTTCCAAAACATTTTCCCATCAAGAGTATACCATTCAGTGTGATATTAAAAATACATCTTATCCAACCTTAAACCCAACCCCAAAATTCACCCAAACATAAGTGTGTCCTGAAGTCTAACCCTAACCCTAACCCTTACCATATGGTACCATTCATTCTAATGAATCTCATAGGCTATAATGGAGAATGGAAAAACATCCAAAATGTTTCCACATCAAGAGTGTACCATTCAGTGTGATATTAAAAATACATCTTATCCAACCCTAAACCCAACCCCAATATTCACCAAAACATAAGTGTGTCCTGAAGTCTAACCCTAACCCTAACCCTTACCATATGGGCCCATTCATTCTAATGAATCTCATACGCTATAATGCAGAATGGAAAAACATCCAAAATTTTTCCCCATCAAGAGTGTACCATTCAGTGTGATATTAAAAATACATCTTATCCAACCCTAAACCCAACCCCAATATTCACCCAAACATAAGTGTGTCCTGAAGTCTAACCCTAACCCTTACCCTTACCATATGGGCCCATTCATTCTAATGAATCTCATAGGCTATAATGGAGAATGGAAAAACATCCAAAATTTTTCTCCATCAATAGTGTACCATTCAGTGTGATATTAAAAATACATCTTATCCAACCTTAAACCCAACCCCAATATTCACCCAAACATAAGTGTGTCCTGAAGTCTAACCCTAACCCTAACCCTTACCATATGGGCCCATTCATTCTAATGAATCTCATAGGCTATAATGGAGAATGCAAAAACATCCAAAATTTTTCCCCATCAAGAGTGTACCATTCAGTGTGATATTAAAAATACATCTTACCCAACCCTAAAGCAGACCCCAATTTTAAACCGAACATATGTGTGCCCGGAAATCTAACCCTAACCCTAACCCTTACCATATGGGCCCATTCATTCTAATGAATCTCATAGGCTATAATGGAGAATGGAAAAACATCCAAAATTTTTCCCCATCAAGAGGGTAGCATTCAGTGTGATATTAAAAATACATCTTATCCAACCCTAAACCCAACCCCAATATTCACCCAAACATAAGTGTGTCCTGAATTCTAACCCTAACCCTAACCCTTACCATATGGGCCCATTCATTCTAATGAATCTCATAGGCTATAATGGAGAATGGAAAAACATCCAAAATTTTTCCACATCAAGAGTGTACCATTCAGTGTGATATTAAAAATACATCTTATCCAACCCTAAACCCAACCCCAATATTCACCCAAACATAAGTGTGTCCTGAATTCTAACCCTACCCTAACCCTTACCATATGGGCCCATTCATTCTAATGAATCTCATAGGCTATAATGGAGAATGGAAAAACATCCAAAATTTTTCCACATCAAGAGTGTACCATTCAGTGTGATATTAAAAATACATCTTATCCAACCCTAAACCCAACCCCAATATTCACCCAAACATAAGTGTGTCCTGAAGTCTAACCCTAACCCTAACCCTTACCATATGGGCCCATTCATTCTAATGAATCTCATAGGCTATAATGGAGAATGGAAAAACATCCAAAATTTTTCTCCATCAATAGTGTACGATTCAGGGTGATATTAAAAATACATCTTACCCAACCCTAAACCAGACCGCAATTTTAAACCGAACATATGTGTGTCCTGAACTCTAACCCTAACCCTAACCCTTACCATATGGGCCCATTCATTCTAATGAATCTCATAGGCTATAATGGAGAATGGAAAAACTTCCAAAACATTTTCCCATCAAGAGTATACCATTCAGTGTGATATTAAAAATACATCTTATCCAACCTTAAACCCAACCCCAAAATTCACCCAAACATAAGTGTGTCCTGAAGTCTAACCCTAACCCTAACCCTTACCATATGGTACCATTCATTCTAATGAATCTCATAGGCTATAATGGAGAATGGAAAAACATCCAAAATGTTTCCACATCAAGAGTGTACCATTCAGTGTGATATTAAAAATACATCTTATCCAACCCTAAACCCAACCCCAATATTCACCAAAACATAAGTGTGTCCTGAAGTCTAACCCTAACCCTAACCCTTACCATATGGGCCCATTCATTCTAATGAATCTCATACGCTATAATGCAGAATGGAAAAACATCCAAAATTTTTCCCCATCAAGAGTGTACCATTCAGTGTGATATTAAAAATACATCTTATCCAACCCTAAACCCAACCCCAATATTCACCCAAACATAAGTGTGTCCTGAAGTCTAACCCTAACCCTTACCCTTACCATATGGGCCCATTCATTCTAATGAATCTCATAGGCTATAATGGAGAATGGAAAAACATCCAAAATTTTTCTCCATCAATAGTGTACCATTCAGTGTGATATTAAAAATACATCTTATCCAACCTTAAACCCAACCCCAATATTCACCCAAACATAAGTGTGTCCTGAAGTCTAACCCTAACCCTAACCCTTACCATATGGGCCCATTCATTCTAATGAATCTCATAGGCTATAATGGAGAATGCAAAAACATCCAAAATTTTTCCCCATCAAGAGTGTACCATTCAGTGTGATATTAAAAATACATCTTACCCAACCCTAAAGCAGACCCCAATTTTAAACCGAACATATGTGTGCCCGGAAATCTAACCCTAACCCTAACCCTTACCATATGGGCCCATTCATTCTAATGAATCTCATAGGCTATAATGGAGAATGGAAAAACATCCAAAATTTTTCCCCATCAAGAGGGTAGCATTCAGTGTGATATTAAAAATACATCTTATCCAACCCTAAACCCAACCCCAATATTCACCCAAACATAAGTGTGTCCTGAATTCTAACCCTAACCCTAACCCTTACCATATGGGCCCATTCATTCTAATGAATCTCATAGGCTATAATGGAGAATGGAAAAACATCCAAAATTTTTCCACATCAAGAGTGTACCATTCAGTGTGATATTAAAAATACATCTTATCCAACCCTAAACCCAACCCCAATATTCACCCAAACATAAGTGTGTCCTGAATTCTAACCCTACCCTAACCCTTACCATATGGGCCCATTCATTCTAATGAATCTCATAGGCTATAATGGAGAATGGAAAAACATCCAAAATTTTTCCACATCAAGAGTGTACCATTCAGTGTGATATTAAAAATACATCTTATCCAACCCTAAACCCAACCCCAATATTCACCCAAACATAAGTGTGTCCTGAAGTCTAACCCTAACCCTAACCCTTACCATATGGGCCCATTCATTCTAATGAATCTCATAGGCTATAATGGAGAATGGAAAAACATCCAAAATTTTTCCCCATCAAGAGTGTACCATTCAGTGTGATATTAAAAATACATCTTATCCAACCCTAAACCCAACCCCAATATTCACCCAAACATAAGTGTGTCCTGAAGTCTAACCCTAACCCTAACCCTTACCATATGGGCCCATTCATTCTAATGAATCTCATAGGCTATAATGGAGAATGGAAAAACATCCAAAATTTTTCCCCATCAAGAGTGTACCATTCAGTGTGATATTAAAAATACATCTTATCCAACCCTAAACCCAACCCCAATATTCACCCAATCATAACTGTGTCCTGAAGTCTAACCCTAACCCTAACCCTTACCATATGGGCCCATTCATTCTAAAGAATCTCATAGGCTATAATGGAGAATGGAAAAACATCCAAAATTTTTCTCCATCAATAGTGTACCATTCAGGGTGATATTAAAAATACAACTTACCCAACCCTAAACCAGACCCCAATTTTAAACCGAACATATGTGTGTCCTGAACTCTAACCCTAACCCTAACCCTTACCATATGGGCCCATTCATTCTAATGAATCTCATAGGCTATAATGGAGAATGGAAAAACTTCCAAAACATTTTCCCATCAAGAGTATACCATTCAGTGTGATATTAAAAATACATCTTATCCAACCTTAAACCCAACCCCAAAATTCACCCAAACATAAGTGTGTCCTGAAGTCTAACCCTAACCCTAACCCTTACCATATGGTACCATTCATTCTAATGAATCTCATAGGCTATAATGGAGAATGGAAAAACATCCAAAATGTTTCCACATCAAGAGTGTACCATTCAGTGTGATATTAAAAATACATCTTATCCAACCCTAAACCCAACCCCAATATTCACCAAAACATAAGTGTGTCCTGAAGTCTAACCCTAACCCTAACCCTTACCATATGGGCCCATTCATTCTAATGAATCTCATACGCTATAATGCAGAATGGAAAAACATCCAAAATTTTTCCCCATCAAGAGTGTACCATTCAGTGTGATATTAAAAATACATCTTATCCAACCCTAAACCCAACCCCAATATTCACCCAAACATAAGTGTGTCCTGAAGTCTAACCCTAACCCTTACCCTTACCATATGGGCCCATTCATTCTAATGAATCTCATAGGCTATAATGGAGAATGGAAAAACATCCAAAATTTTTCTCCATCAATAGTGTACCATTCAGTGTGATATTAAAAATACATCTTATCCAACCTTAAACCCAACCCCAATATTCACCCAAACATAAGTGTGTCCTGAAGTCTAACCCTAACCCTAACCCTTACCATATGGGCCCATTCATTCTAATGAATCTCATAGGCTATAATGGAGAATGCAAAAACATCCAAAATTTTTCCCCATCAAGAGTGTACCATTCAGTGTGATATTAAAAATACATCTTACCCAACCCTAAAGCAGACCCCAATTTTAAACCGAACATATGTGTGCCCGGAAATCTAACCCTAACCCTAACCCTTACCATATGGGCCCATTCATTCTAATGAATCTCATAGGCTATAATGGAGAATGGAAAAACATCCAAAATTTTTCCCCATCAAGAGGGTAGCATTCAGTGTGATATTAAAAATACATCTTATCCAACCCTAAACCCAACCCCAATATTCACCCAAACATAAGTGTGTCCTGAATTCTAACCCTAACCCTAACCCTTACCATATGGGCCCATTCATTCTAATGAATCTCATAGGCTATAATGGAGAATGGAAAAACATCCAAAATTTTTCCACATCAAGAGTGTACCATTCAGTGTGATATTAAAAATACATCTTATCCAACCCTAAACCCAACCCCAATATTCACCCAAACATAAGTGTGTCCTGAATTCTAACCCTACCCTAACCCTTACCATATGGGCCCATTCATTCTAATGAATCTCATAGGCTATAATGGAGAATGGAAAAACATCCAAAATTTTTCCACATCAAGAGTGTACCATTCAGTGTGATATTAAAAATACATCTTATCCAACCCTAAACCCAACCCCAATATTCACCCAAACATAAGTGTGTCCTGAAGTCTAACCCTAACCCTAACCCTTACCATATGGGCCCATTCATTCTAATGAATCTCATAGGCTATAATGGAGAATGGAAAAACATCCAAAATTTTTCCCCATCAAGAGTGTACCATTCAGTGTGATATTAAAAATACATCTTATCCAACCCTAAACCCAACCCCAATATTCACCCAAACATAAGTGTGTCCTGAAGTCTAACCCTAACCCTAACCCTTACCATATGGGCCCATTCATTCTAATGAATCTCATAGGCTATAATGGAGAATGGAAAAACATCCAAAATTTTTCCCCATCAAGAGTGTACCATTCAGTGTGATATTAAAAATACATCTTATCCAACCCTAAACCCAACCGCAATATTCACCCAATCATAACTGTGTCCTGGAGTCTAACCCTAACCCTAACCCTTACCATATGGGCCCATTCATTCTAATGAATCTCATAGGCTATAATGGAGAATGGAAAAACATCCAAAATTTTTCCCCATCAAGAGGGTAGCATTCAGTGTGATATTAAAAATACATCTTATCCAACCCTAAACCCAACCCCAATATTCACCCAAACATAAGTGTGTCCTGAATTCTAACCCTAACCCTAACCCTTACCATATGGGCCCATTCATTCTAATGAATCTCATAGGCTATAATGGAGAATGGAAAAACATCCAAAATTTTTCCACATCAAGAGTGTACCATTCAGTGTGACATTAAAAATACATCTTATCCAACCCTAAACCCAACCCCAATATTCACCCAAACATAAGTGTGTCCTGAAGTCTAACCCTAACCCTAACCCTTACCATATGGGCCCATTCATTCTAATGAATCTCATAGGCTATAATGGAGAATGGAAAAACATCCAAAATTTTTCCCCATCAAGAGTGTGCCATTCAGTGTGATATTAAAAATACATCTTATCCAACCCTAAACCCAACCCCAATATTCACCCAAACATAAGTGTGTCCTGAAGTCTAACCCTAACCCTAACCCTTACCATATGGGCCCATTCATTCTAATGAATCTCATAGGCTATAATGGAGAATGCAAAAACATCCAAAATTTTTCCCCATCAAGAGTGTACCATTCAGTGTGATATTAAAAATACATCTTATCCAACCCTAAACCCAATTCCAATATTCACCCAAACATAAGTGTGTCCTGAAGTCTAACCCTAACCCTAACCCTTACCATATGGGCCCATTCATTCTAATGAATCTCATAGGCTATAATGGAGAATGGAAAAACATCCAACATTTTTCCCCATCAAGAGGGTAGCATTCAGTGTGATATTAAAAATACATCTTATCCAACCCTAAACCCAACCCCAATATTCACCCAAACATAAGTGTGTCCTGAATTATAACCCTAACCCTAACCCTTACCATATGGGCCCATTCATTCTAATGAATCTCATAGGCTATAATGGAGAATGGAAAAACATCCAAAATTTTTCCACATCAAGAGTGTACCATTCAGTGTGATATTAAAAATACATCTTATCCAACCCTAAACCCAACCCCAATATTCACCCAATCATAACTGTGTCCTGAAGTCTAACCCTAACCCTAACCCTTACCATATGGGCCCATTCATTCTAATGAATCTCATAGGCTATAATGGAGAATGGAAAAACATCCAAAAATTTTCCCCATCAAGAGGGTAGCATTCAGTGTGATATTAAAAATACATCTTATCCAACCCTAAACCCAACCCCAATATTCACCCAAACATAAGTGTGTCCTGAATTCTAACCCTCACCCTAACCCTTACCATATGGGCCCATTCATTCTAATGAATCTCATAGGCTATAATGGAGAATGCAAAAACATCCAAAATTTTTCCCCATCAAGAGTGTACCATTCAGTGTGATATTAAAAATACATCTTACCCAACCCTAAAGCAGACCCCAATTTTAAACCGAACATATGTGTGCCCTGAACTCTAACCCTAACCCTAACCCTTACCATATGGGCCCATTCATTCTAATGAATCTCATAGGCTATAATGGAGAATGGAAAAACATCCAAAATTTTTCCCCATCAAGAGGGTAGCATTCAGTGTGATATTAAAAATTCATCTTATCAAACCCTAAACCCAACCCCAATATTCACCCAAACATAAGTGTGTCCTGAATTCTAACCCTACCCTAACCCTTACCATATGGGCCCATTCATTCTAATGAATCTCATAATCTATAATGGAGAATGGAAAAACATCCAAAATTTTTCCACATCAAGAGTGTACCATTCAGTGTGATATTAAAAATACATCTTATCCAACCCTAAACCCAACCCCAATATTCACCCAAACATAACTGTGTCCTGAAGTCTAACCCTAACCCTAACCCTTACCATATGGGCCCATTCATTCTAATGAATCTCATAGGCTATAATGGAGAATGGAAAAACATCCAAAAAATTTCCACATCAAGAGTGTACCATTCAGTGTGATATTAAAAATACATCTTATCCAACCCTAAACCCAACCCCAATATTCACCCAAACATAAGTGTGTCCTGAAGTCTAACCCTAACCCTAACCCTTACCATATGGGCCCATTCATTCTAATGAATCTCATAGGCTATAATGGAGAATGGAAAAACATCCAAAATTTTTCCACATCAAGAGTGTACCATTCAGTGTGATATTAAAAATACATCTTATCCAACCCTAAACCCAACCCCAATATTCACCCAAACATAAGTGTGTCCTGAAGTCTAACCCTAACCCTAACCCTTACCATATGGGCCCATTCATTCTAATGAATCTCATAGGCTATAATGGAGAATGGAAAAAAATCCAAAATTTTTCCCCATCAAGAGTGTACCATTCAGTGTGATATTAAAAATACATCTTACCCAACGTTAAACCCAACCCCAATATTCACCCAAACATAAGTGTGTCCTGAAGTCTAACCCTAACCCTAACACTTACCATATGGGCCCATTCATTCTAATGAATCTCATAGGCTATAATGGAGAATGCAAAAACATCCAAAATTTTTCCCCATCAAGAGTGTACCATTCAGTGTGATATTAAAAATACATCTTACCCAACCCTAAAGCAGACCCCAATTTTAAACCGAACATATGTGTGCCCTGAACTCTAACCCTAACCCTAACCCTTACCATATGGGCCCATTCATTCTAATGAATCTCATAGGCTATAATGGAGAATGGAAAAACATCCAAAATTTTTCCCCATCAAGAGGGTAGCATTCAGTGTGATATTAAAAATACATCTTATCCAACCCTAAACCCAACCCCAATATTCACCCAAACATAAGTGTGTCCTGAATTCTAACCCTAACCCTAACCCTTACCATATGGGCCCATTCATTCTAAAGAATCTCATAGGCTATAATGGAGAATGGAAAAACATCCAAAATTTTTCCACATCAAGAGTGTACCATTCAGTGTGATATTAAAAATACATCTTATCCAACCCTAAACCCAACCCCAATATTCACCCAAACATAAGTGTGTCCTGAAGTCTAACCCTAACCCTAACCCTTACCATATGGGCCCATTCATTCTAATGAATCTCATAGGCTATAATGGAGAATGGAAAAAAATCCAAAATTTTTCCCCATCAAGAGTGTACCATTCAGTGTGATATTAAAAATACATCTTACCCAACGTTAAACCCAACCCCAATATTCACCCAAACATAAGTGTGTCCTGAAGTCTAACCCTAACCCTAACACTTACCATATGGGCCCATTCATTCTAATGAATCTCATAGGCTATAATGGAGAATGCAAAAACATCCAAAATTTTTCCCCATCAAGAGTGTACCATTCAGTGTGATATTAAAAATACATCTTACCCAACCCTAAAGCAGACCCCAATTTTAAACCGAACATATGTGTGCCCTGAACTCTAACCCTAACCCTAACCCTTACCATATGGGCCCATTCATTCTCATGAATCTCATAGGCTATAATGGAGAATGGAAAAACATCCAAAATTTTTCCCCATCAAGAGGGTAGCATTCAGTGTGATATTAAAAATACATCTTATCCAACCCTAAACCCAACCCCAATATTCACCCAAACATAAGTGTGTCCTGAAGTCTAACCCTAACCCTAACCCTTACCATATGGGCCCATTCATTCTAATGAATCTCATAGGCTATAATGGAGAATGGAAAAACATCCAAATTTTTTCCCCATCAAGAGTGTACCATTCAGTGTGATATTAAAAATACATCTTATCCAACCCTAAACCCAACCCCAATATTCACCCAATCATAACTGTGTCCTGAAGTCTAACCCTAACCCTAACCCTTACCATATGGGCCCATTCATTCTAATGAATCTCATAGGCTATAATGGAGAATGGGAAAACATCCAAAATTTTTCCCCATCAAGAGTGTACCATTCAGTGTGATATTAAAAATACATCTTATCCAACCCTAAACCCAACCCCAATATTCACCCAAACATAAGTGTGTCCTGAAGTCTAACCCTAACCCTAACCCTTACCATATGGGCCCATTCATTCTAATGAATCTCATAGGCTATAATGGAGAATGGAAAAACATCCAAAATTTTTCTCCATCAATAGTGTACCATTCAGTGTGATATTAAAAATACATCTTACCCAACCCTAAACCAGACCCCAATTTTAAACCGAACATATGTGTGTCCTGAACTCTAACCCTAACCCTAACCCTTACCATATGGGCCCATTCATTCTAAAGAATCTCATAGGCTATAATGGAGAATGGAAAAACATCCAAAATTTTACTCCATCAATAGTGTACCATTCAGGGTGATATTAAAAATACATCTTACCCAACCCTAAACCAGACCCCAATTTTAAACCGAACATATGTGTGTCCTGAACTCTAACCCTAACCCTAACCCTTACCATATGCGCCCATTCATTCTAATGAATCTCATAGGCTATAATGGAGAATGGAAAAACTTCCAAAACATTTTCCCATCAAGAGTATACCATTCAGTGTGATATTAAAAATACATCTTATCCAACCTTAAACCCAACCCCAAAATTCACCCAAACATAAGTGTGTCCTGAAGTCTAACCCTAACCCTAACCCTTACCATATGGTACCATTCATTCTAATGAATCTCATAGGCTATAATGGAGAATGGAAAAACATCCAAAATTTTTCCACATCAAGAGTGTACCATTCAGTGTGATATTAAAAATACATCTTATCCAACCCTAAACCCAACCCCAATATTCACCCAAACATAAGTGTGTCCTGAAGTCTAACCCTAACCCTAACCCTTACCATATAGGCCCATTCATTCTAATGAATCTCATACGCTATAATGCAGAATGGAAAAACATCCAAAATTTTTCCCCATCAAGAGTGTACCATTCAGTGTGATATTAAAAATAAATCTTATCCAACCCTAAACCCAACCCCAATATTCACCCAAACATAAGTGTGTCCTGAAGTCTAACCCTAACCCTTAGCCTTACCATATGGGCCCATTCATTCTAATGAATCTCATAGGCTATAATGGATAATGGAAAAACATCCAAAATTTTTCTCCATCAATAGTGTACCATTCAGTGTGATATTAAAAATACATCTTATCCAACCTTAAACCCAACCCCAATATTCACCCAAACATAAGTGTGTCCTGAAGTCTAACCCTAACCCTAACCCTTACCATATGGGCCCATTCATTCTAATGAATCTCATAGGCTATAATGGAGAATGCAAAAACATCCAAAATTTTTCCCCATCAAGAGTGTACCATTCAGTGTGATATTAAAAATACATCTTACCCAACCCTAAAGCAGACCCCAATTTTAAACCGAACATATGTGTGCCCTGAACTATAACCCTAACCCTAACCCTTACCATATGGGCCCATTCATTCTAATGAATCTCATAGGCTATAATGGAGAATGGAAAAACATCCAAAATTTTTCCCCATCAAGAGGGTAGCATTCAGTATGATATTAAAAATACATCTTATCCAACCCTAAACCCAACCCCAATATTCACCCAAACATAAGTGTGTCCTGAATTCTAACCCTAACCCTAACCCTTACCATATGGGCCCATTCATTCTCATGAATCTCATAGGCTATAATGGAGAATGGAAAAACATCCAAAATTTTTCCACATCAAGAGTGTACCATTCAGTGTGATATTAAAAATACATCTTATCCAACCCTAAACCCAACCCCAATATTCACCCAAACATAAGTGTGTCCTGAAGTCTAACCCTACCCTAACCCTTACCATATGGGCCCATTCATTCTAATGAATCTCATAGGCTATAATGGAGAATGGAAAAACATCCAAAATTTTTCCCCATCAAGAGTGTACCATTAAGTGTGATATTAAAAATACATCTTATCCAACCCTAAACCCAACCCCAATATTCACCCAGTCATAACTGTGTCCTGAAGTCTAACCCTAACCCTAACCCTTACCATATGGGCCCATTCATTCTAATGAATCTCATAGGCTATAATGGAGAATGGAAAAACATCCAAAAATTTTCCACATCAAGAGTGTACCATTCAGTGTGATATTAAAAATACATCTTATCCAACCCTAAACCCAACCCCAATATTCACCCAAACATAAGTGTGTCCTGAAGTCTAACCCTAACCCTAACACTTACCATATGGGCCCATTCATTCTAATGAATCTCATAGGCTATAATGGAGAATGCAAAAACATCCAAAATTTTTCCCCATCAAGAGTGTACCATTCAGTGTGATATTAAAAATACATCTTACCCAACCCTAAAGCAGACCCCAATTTTAAACCGAACATATGTGTGCCCTGAACTCTAACCCTAACCCTAACCCTTACCATATGGGCCCATTCATTCTAATGAATCTCATAGGCTATAATGGAGAATGGAAAAACATCCAAAATTTTTCCCCATCAAGAGGGTAGCATTCAGTGTGATATTAAAAATACATCTTATCCAACCCTAAACCCAACCCCAATATTCACCCAAACATAAGTGTGTCCTGAATTCTAACCCTAACCCTAACCCTTACCATATGGGCCCATTCATTCTAAAGAATCTCATAGGCTATAATGGAGAATGGAAAAACATCCAAAATTTTTCCACATCAAGAGTGTACCATTCAGTGTGATATTAAAAATACATCTTATCCAACCCTAAACCCAACCCCAATATTCACCCAAACATAAGTGTGTCCTGAAGTCTAACCCTAACCCTAACCCTTACCATATGGGCCCATTCATTCTAATGAATCTCATAGGCTATAATGGAGAATGGAAAAAAATCCAAAATTTTTCCCCATCAAGAGTGTACCATTCAGTGTGATATTAAAAATACATCTTACCCAACCCTAAAGCAGACCCCAATTTTAAACCGAACATATGTGTGCCCTGAACTCTAACCCTAACCCTAACCCTTACCATATGGGCCCATTCATTCTAATGAATCTCATAGGCTATAATGGAGAATGGAAAAACATCCAAAATTTTTCCCCATCAAGAGGGTAGCATTCAGTGTGATATTAAAAATACATCTTATCCAACCCTAAACCCAACCCCAATATTCACCCAAACATAAGTGTGTCCTGAATTCTAACCCTAACCCTAACCCTTACCATATGGGCCCATTCATTCTAAAGAATCTCATAGGCTATAATGGAGAATGGAAAAACATCCAAAATTTTTCCACATCAAGAGTGTACCATTCAGTGTGATATTAAAAATACATCTTATCCAACCCTAAACCCAACCCCAATATTCACCCAAACATAAGTGTGTCCTGAAGTCTAACCCTAACCCTAACCCTTACCATATGGGCCCATTCATTCTAATGAATCTCATAGGCTATAATGGAGAATGGAAAAACATCCAAAATTTTTCCCCATCAAGAGTGTACCATTCAGTGTGATATTAAAAATACATCTTATCCAACCCTAAACCCAACCCCAATATTCACCCAATCATAACTGTGTCCTGAAGTCTAACCCTAACCCTAACCCTTACCATATGGGCCCATTCATTCTAATGAATCTCATAGGCTATAATGGAGAATGGGAAAACATCCAAAATTTTTCCCCATCAAGAGTGTACCATTCAGTGTGATATTAAAAATACATCTTATCCAACCCTAAACCCAACCCCAATATTCACCCAAACATAAGTGTGTCCTGAAGTCTAACCCTAACCCTAACCCTTACCATATGGGCCCATTCATTCTAATGAATCTCATAGGCTATAATGGAGAATGGAAAAACATCCAAAATTTTTCTCCATCAATAGTGTACCATTCAGTGTGATATTAAAAATACATCTTACCCAACCCTAAACCAGACCCCAATTTTAAACCGAACATATGTGTGTCCTGAACTCTAACCCTAACCCTAACCCTTACCATATGGGCCCATTCATTCTAAAGAATCTCATAGGCTATAATGGAGAATGGAAAAACATCCAAAATTTTACTCCATCAATAGTGTACCATTCAGGGTGATATTAAAAATACATCTTACCCAAACCTAAACCAGACCCCAATTTTAAACCGAACATATGTGTGTCCTGAACTCTAACCCTAACCCTAACCCTTACCATATGCGCCCATTCATTCTAATGAATCTCATAGGCTATAATGGAGAATGGAAAAACTTCCAAAACATTTTCCCATCAAGAGTATACCATTCAGTGTGATATTAAAAATACATCTTATCCAACCTTAAACCCAACCCCAAAATTCACCCAAACATAAGTGTGTCCTGAAGTCTAACCCTAACCCTAACCCTTACCATATGGTACCATTCATTCTAATGAATCTCATAGGCTATAATGGAGAATGGAAAAACATCCAAAATTTTTCCACATCAAGAGTGTACCATTCAGTGTGATATTAAAAATACATCTTATCCAACCCTAAACCCAACCCCAATATTCACCCAAACATAAATGTGTCCTGAAGTCTAACCCTAACCCTAACCCTTACCATATGGGCCCATTCATTCTAATGAATCTCATACGCTATAATGCAGAATGGAAAAACATCCAAAATTTTTCCCCATCAAGAGTGTACCATTCAGTGTGATATTAAAAATAAATCTTATCCAACCCTAAACCCAACCCCAATATTCACCCAAACATAAGTGTGTCCTGAAGTCTAACCCTAACCCTTAGCCTTACCATATGGGCCCATTCATTCTAATGAATCTCATAGGCTATAATGGATAATGGAAAAACATCCAAAATTTTTCTCCATCAATAGTGTACCATTCAGTGTGATATTAAAAATACATCTTATCCAACCTTAAACCCAACCCCAATATTCACCCAAACATAAGTGTGTCCTGAAGTCTAACCCTAACCCTAACCCTTACCATATGGGCCCATTCATTCTAATGAATCTCATAGGCTATAATGGAGAATGCAAAAACATCCAAAATTTTTCCCCATCAAGAGTGTACCATTCAGTGTGATATTAAAAATACATCTTACCCAACCCTAAAGCAGACCCCAATTTTAAACCGAACATATGTGTGCCCTGAACTCTAACCCTAACCCTAACCCTTACCATATGGGCCCATTCATTCTAATGAATCTCATAGGCTATAATGGAGAATGGAAAAACATCCAAAATTTTTCCCCATCAAGAGGGTAGCATTCAGTATGATATTAAAAATACATCTTATCCAACCCTAAACCCAACCCCAATATTCACCCAAACATAAGTGTGTCCTGAATTCTAACCCTAACCCTAACCCTTACCATATGGGCCCATTCATTCTCATGAATCTCATAGGCTATAATGGAGAATGGAAAAACATCCAAAATTTTTCCACATCAAGAGTGTACCATTCAGTGTGATATTAAAAATACATCTTATCCAACCCTAAACCCAACCCCAATATTCACCCAAACATAAGTGTGTCCTGAAGTCTAACCCTACCCTAACCCTTACCATATGGGCCCATTCATTCTAATGAATCTCATAGGCTATAATGGAGAATGGAAAAACATCCAAAATTTTTCCCCATCAAGAGTGTACCATTAAGTGTGATATTAAAAATACATCTTATCCAACCCTAAACCCAACCCCAATATTCACCCAGTCATAACTGTGTCCTGAAGTCTAACCCTAACCCTACCCCTTACCATATGGGCCCATTCATTCTAATGAATCTCATAGGCTATAATGGAGAATGGAAAAACATCCAAAAATTTTCCACATCAAGAGTGTACCATTCAGTGTGATATTAAAAATACATCTTATCCAACCCTAAACCCAACCCCAATATTCACCCAAACATAAGTGTGTCCTGAAGTCTAACCCTAACCCTAACCCTTACCATATGGGCCCATTCATTCTAATGAATCTCATAGGCTATAATGGAGAATGGAAAAACATCCAAAATTTTTCCCCATCAAGAGTGTACCATTCAGTGTGATATTAAAAATACATCTTATCCAACCCTAAACCCAACCCCAATATTCACCCAAACATAAGTGTGTCCTGAAGTCTAACCCTAACCCTAACCCTTACCATATGGGCCCATTCATTCTCATGAATCTCATAGGCTATAATGGAGAATGGAAAAACATCCAAAATTTTTTCCCATCAAGAGTGTACCATTCAGTGTGATATTAAAAATACATCTTATCCAACCCTAAACCCAACCCCAATATTCACCCAAACATAAGTGTGTCCTGAAGTCTAACCCTAACCCTTACCCTTACCATATGGGCCCATTCATTCTAATGAATCTCATAGGCTATAATGGAGAATGGAAAAACATCCAAAATTTTTCCACATCAAGAGTGTACCATTCAGTGTGATATTAAAAATACATCTTATCCAACCCTAAACCCAACCCCAATATTCACCCAAACATAAGTGTGTCCTGAAGTCTAACCCTAACCCTAACCCTTACCATATGGGCCCATTCATTCTCATGAATCTCATAGGCTATAATGGAGAATGGAAAAACATCCAAAATTTTTCCCCATCAAGAGTGTACCATTCAGTGTGATATTAAAAATACATCTTATCCAACCCTAAACCCAACCCCAATATTCACCCAAACATAAGTGTGTACTGAAGTTTAACCCTAACCCTTACCCTTACCATATGGGCCCATTCATTCTAATGAATCTCATAGGCTATAATGGAGAATGGAAAAACATCCAAAATTTTTCTCCATCAATAGTGTACCATTCAGTGTGATATTAAAAATACATCTTATCCAACGTTAAACCCAACCCCAATATTCACCCAAACATAAGTGTGTCCTGAAGTCTAACCCTATCCCTAACCCTTACCATATGGGCCCATTCATTCTAATGAATCTCATAGGCTATAATGGAGAATGCAAAAACATCCAAAATTTTTCCCCATCAAGAGTGTACCATTCAGTGTGATATTAAAAATACATCTTACCCAACCCTAAAGCAGACCCCAATTTTAAACCGAACATATGTGCGCCCTGAACTCTAACCCTAACCCTAACCCTTACCATATGGGCCCATTCATTCTAATGAATCTCATAGGCTATAATGGAAAATGGAAAAACATCCAAAATTTTTCCCCATCAAGAGGGTAGCATTCAGTGTGATATTAAAAATACATCTTATTCAACCCTAAACCCAACCCCAATATTCACCCAAACATAAGTGTGTCCTGAATTCTAACCCTAACCCTAACCCTTACCATATGGGCCCATTCATTCTAATGAATCTCATAGGCTATAATGGAGAATGGAAAAACATCCAAAATTTTTCCACATCAAGAGTGTACCATTCAGTGTGATATTAAAAATACATCTTATCCAACCCTAAACCCAACCCCAATATTCACCCAAACATAAGTGTGTCCTGAAGTCTAATCCTAACCCTAACCCTTACCATATGGGCCCATTCATTCTAATGAATCTCATAGGCTATAATGGAGAATGGAAAAACATCCAAAATTTTTCCCCATCAAGAGTGTACCATTCAGTGTGATATTAAAAATACATCTTATCCAACCCTAAACCCAACCCCAATATTCACCCAATCATAACTGTGTCCTGAAGTCTAACCCTAACCCTAACCCTTACCATATGGGCCCATTCATTCTAATGAATCTCATAGGCTATAATGGAGAATGGAAAAACATCCAAAATTTTTCCCCATCAAGAGTGTACCATTCAGTGTGATATTAAAAATACATCTTATCCAACCCTAAACCCAACCCCAATATTCACCCAAACATAAGTGTGTCCTGAAGTCTAACCCTAACCCTAACCCTTACCATATGGGCCCATTCATTCTAATGAATCTCATAGGCTATAATGGAGAATGGAAAAACATCCAAAATTTTTCTCCATCAATAGTGTACCATTCAGTGTGATATTAAAAATACATCTTACCCAACCCTAAAAAAGACCCCAATTTTAAACCGAACATATGTGTGTCCTGAACTCTAACCCTAACCCTAACCCTTACCATATGGGCCCATTCATTCTAAAGAATCTCATAGGCTATAATGGAGAATGGAAAAACATCCAAAATTTTTCTCCATCAATAGTGTACCATTCAGGGTGATATTAAAAATACATCTTACCCAACCCTAAACCAGACCCCAATTTTAAACCGAACATATATGTGTCCTGAACTCTAACCCTAACCCTAACCCTTACCATATGGGCCCATTCATTCTAATGAATCTCATAGGCTATAATGGAGAATGGAAAAACTTCCAAAACATTTTCCCATCAAGAGTATACCATTCAGTGTGATATTAAAAATACATCTTATCCAACCTTAAACCCAACCCCAAAATTCACCCAAACATAAGTGTGTCCTGAAGTCTAACCCTAACCCTAACCCTTACCATATGGTACCATTCATTCTAATGAATCTCATAGGCTATAATGGAGAATGGAAAAACATCGAAAATTTTTCCACATCAAGAGTGTACCATTCAGTGTGATATTAAAAATACATCTTATCCAACCCTAAACCCAACCCCAATATTCACCCAAACATAAGTGTGTCCTGAAGTCTAACCCTAACCCTAACCCTTACCATATGGGCCCATTCATTCTAATGAATCTGATACGCTATAATGCAGAATGGAAAAACATCCAAAATTTTTCCCCATCAAGAGTGTACCATTCAGTGTGATATTAAAAATACATCTTATCCAACCCTAAACCCAACCCCAATATTCACCCAAACATAAGTGTGTCCTGAAGTCTAACCCTAACCCTTACCCTTACCATATGGGCCCATTCATTCTAATGAATCTCATAGGCTATAATGGAGAATGGAAAAACATCCAAAATTTTTCTCCATCAATAGTGTACCATTCAGTGTGATATTAAAAATACATCTTATCCAACCTTAAACCCAACCCCAATATTCACCCAAACATAAGTGTGTCCTGAAGTCTAACCCTAACCCTAACCCTTACCATATGGGCCCATTCATTCTAATAAATCTCATAGGCTATAATGGAGAATGCAAAAACATCCAAAATTTTTCCCCATCAAGAGTGTACCATTCAGTGTGATATTAAAAATACATCTTACCCAACCCTAAAGCAGACCCCAATTTTAAACCGAACATATGTGTGCCCTGAACTCTAACCCTAACCCTAACCCTTACCATATGGGCCCATTCATTCTAATGAATCTCATAGGCTATAATGGAGAATGGAAAAACATCCAAAATTTTTCCCCATCAAGAGGGTAGCATTCAGTGTGATATTAAAAATACATCTTATCCAACCCTAAACCCAACCCCAAAATTCACCCAAACATAAGTGTGTCCTGAATTCTAACCCTAACCCTAACCCTTACCATATGGGCCCATTCATTCTAATGAATCTCATAGGCTATAATGGAGAATGGAAAAAATCCAAAATTTTTCCACATCAAGAGTGTACCATTCAGTGTGATATTAAAAATACATCTTATCCAACCCTAAACCCAACCCCAATATTCACCCAAACATAAGTGTGTCCTGAATTCTAACCCTACCCTAACCCTTACCATATGGGCCCATTCATTCTAATGAATCTCATAGGCTATAATGGAGAATGGAAAAACATCCAAAATTTTTCCCCATCAAGAGTGTACCATTCAGTGTGATATTAAAAATACATCTTATCCAACCCTAAACCCAACCCCAATATTCACCCAATCATAACTGTGTCCTGAAGTCTAACCCTAACCCTAACCCTTACCATATGGGCCCATTCATTCTAATGAATCTCATAGGCTATAATGGAGAATGGAAAAACATCCAAAATTTTTCCCCATCAAGAGGGTAGCATTCAGTGTGATATTAAAAATACATCTTATCCAACCCTAAACCCAACCCCAATATTCACCCAAACATAAGTGTGTCCTGAATTCTAACCCTAACCCTAACCCTTACCATATGGGCCCATTCATTCTAATGAATCTCATAGGCTATAATGGAGAATGGAAAAACATCCAAAATTTTTCCACATCAAGAGTGTACCATTCAGTGTGACATTAAAAATACATCTTATCCAACCCTAAACCCAACCCCAATATTCACCCAAACATAAGTGTGTCCTGAAGTCTAACCCTAACCCTAACCCTTACCATATGGGCCCATTCATTCTAATGAATCTCATAGGCTATAATGGAGAATGGAAAAACATCCAAAATTTTTCCCCATCAAGAGTGTACCATTCAGTGTGATATTAAAAATACATCTTATCCAACCCTAAACCCAACCCCAATATTCACCCAAACATAAGTGTGTCCTGAAGTCTAACCCTAACCCTAACCCTTACCATATGGGCCCATTCATTCTAATGAATCTCATAGGCTATAATGGAGAATGGAAAAACATCCAAAATTTTTCCCCATCAAGAGTGTACCATTCAGTGTGATATTAAAAATACATCTTATCCAACCCTAAACCCAACCCCAATATTCACCCAATCATAACTGTGTCCTGAAGTCTAACCCTAACCCTAACCCTTACCATATGGGCCCATTCATTCTAATGAATCTCATAGGCTATAATGGAGAATGGAAAAACATCCAAAATTTTTCCCCATCAAGAGGGTACCATTCAGTGTGATATTAAAAATACATCTTATCCAACCCTAAACCCAACCCCAATATTCACCCAAACATAAGTGTGTCCTGAATTCTAACCCTAACCCTAACCCTTACCATATGGGCCCATTCATTTTAATGAATCTCCTAGGCTATAATGGAGAATGGAAAAACATCCAAAATTTTTCCACATCAAGAGTGTACCATTCAGTGTGACATTAAAAATACATCTTATCCAACCCTAAACCCAACCCCAATATTCACCCAAACATAAGTGTGTCCTGAAGTCTAACCCTAACCCTAACCCTTACCATATGGGCCCATTCATTCTAATGAATCTCATAGGCTATAATGGAGAATGGAAAAACATCCAAAATTTTTCCCCATCAAGAGTGTACCATTCAGTGTGATATTAAAAATACATCTTATCCAACCCTAAACCCAACCCCAATATTCACCCAAACATAAGTGTGTCCTGAAGTCTAACCCTAACCCTAACCCTTACCATATGGGCCCATTCATTCTAATGAATCTCATAGGCTATAATGGAGAATGGAAAAACATCCAAAATTTTTCCCCATCAAGAGTGTACCATTCAGTGTGATATTAAAAATACATCTTACCCAACCCTAAAGCAGACCCCAATTTTAAACCGAACATATGTGTGCCCTGAACTCTAACCCTAACCCTAACCCTTACCATATGGCCCATTCATTCTAATGAATCTCATAGGCTATAATGGAGAATGGAAAAACATCCAAAATTTTTCCCCATCAAGAGGGTAGCATTCAGTGTGATATTAAAAATACATCTTATCCAACCCTAAACCCAACCCCAATATTCACCCAAACATAAGTGTGTCCTGAATTCTAACCCTAACCCTAACCCTTACCATATGGGCCCATTCATTCTAATGAATCTCATAGGCTATAATGGAGAATGGAAAAATATCCAAAATTTTTCCACATCAAGAGTGTACCATTCAGTGTGATATTAAAAATACATCTTATCCAACCCTAAACCCAACCCCAATATTCAACCAAACATAAGTGTGTCCTGAAGTCTAACCCTAACCCTAACCCTTACCATATGGGCCCATTCATTCTAATGAATCTCATAGGCTATAATGGAGAATGGAAAAACATCCAAAATTTTTCCCCATCAAGAGGGTACCATTCAGTGTGATATTAAAAATCCATCTTATCCAACCCTAAACCCAACCCCAATATTCACCCAAACATAAGTGTGTCCTGAAGTCTAACCCTAACCCTAACCCTTACCATATGGGCCCATTCATTCTAATGAATCTCATAGGCTATAATGGAGAATGGAAAAACATCCAAAATTTTTCCCCATCAAGAGTGTACCATTCAGTGTGATATTAAAAATACATCTTATCCAACCCTAAACCCAACCCCAATATTCACCCAAACATAAGTGTGTCCTGAAGTCTAACCCTAACCCTTACCCTTACCATATGGGCCCATTCATTCTAATGAATCTCATAGGCTATAATGGAGAATGGAAAAACATCCAAAATTTTTCTCCATCAATAGTGTACCATTCAGTGTGATATTAAAAATACATCTTATCCAACCTTAAACCCAACCCCAATATTCACCCAAACATAAGTGTGTCCTGAAGTCTAACCATAACCCTAACCCTTACCATATGGGCCCATTCATTCTAATGAATCTCATAGGCTATAATGGAGAATGCAAAAACATCCAAAATTTTTCCCCATCAAGAGTGTACCATTCAGAGTGATATTAAAAATACATCTTACCCAACCCTAAAGCAGACCCCAATTTTAAACCGAACATCTGTGTGCCCTGAACTCTAACCCTAACCCTAACCCTTACGATATGGGCCCATTCATTCTAATGAATCTCATAGGCTTTAATGGAGAATGGAAAAACATCCAAAATTTTTCCCCATCAAGAGGGTAGCATTCAGTGTGATATTAAAATACATCTTATCCAACCCTAAACCCAACCCCAATATTCACCCAAACATAAGTGTGTCCTGAATTTTAACCCTACCCTAACCCTTACCATATGGGCCCATTCATTCTAATGAATCTCATAGGCTATAATGGAGAATGGAAAAACATCCAAAATTTTTCCACATCAAGAGTGTACCATTCAGTGTGATATTAAAAATACATCTTATCCAACCCTAAACCCAACCCCAATATTCACCCAAACATAAGTGTGTCCTGATGTCTAACCCTAACCCTAACCCTTACCATATGGGCCCATTCATTCTAATGAATCTCATAGGCTATAATGGAGAATGGAAAAACATCCAAAATTTTTCCCCATCAAGAGTGTACCATTCAGTGTGATATTAAAAATACATCTTATCCAACCCTAAACCCAACCCCAATATTCACCCAATCATAACTGTGTCCTGAAGTCTAACCCTAACCCTAACCCTTACCATATGGGCCCATTCATTCTAATGAATCTCATACGCTATAATGGAGAATGGAAAAACATCCAAAAATTTTCCCCATCAAGAGTGTACCATTCAGTGTGATATTAAAAATACATCTTATCCAACCCTAAACCCAACCCCAATATTCACCCAAACATAAGTGTGTCCTGAAGTCTAACCCTAACCCTAACCCTTACCATATGGGCCCATTCATTCTAATGAATCTCATAGGCTATAATGGAGAATGGAAAAACATCCAAAATTTTTCCACATCAAGAGTGTACCATTCAGTGTGATATTAAAAATACATCTTATCCAACCCTAAACCCAACCCCAATATTCACCCAAACATAAGTGTGTCCTGAAGTCTAACCCTAACCCTAACCCTTACCATATGGGCCCATTCATTCTAATGAATCTCATAGGCTATAATGGAGAATGGAAAAACATCCAAAATTTTTCCCCATCAAGAGTGTACCATTCAGTGTGATATTAAAAATACATCTTATCCAACCCTAAACCCAACCCCAATATTCACCCAAACATAAGTGTGTCCTGAAGTCTAACGCTAACCCTTACCCTTACCATATGGGCCCATTCATTCTAATGAATCTCATAGGCTATAATGGAGAATGCAAAAACATCCAAAATTTTTCCCCAGCAAGAGTGTACCATTCAGTGTGATATTAAAAATACATCTTATCCAACCCTAAACCCAACCCAATTTTCACCCAAACATAAGTGTGTCCTGAAGTCTAACCCTAACCCTAACCCTTACCATATGGGCCCATTCATTCTAATGAATCTCATAGGCTATAATGGAGAATGGAAAAACATCCAAAATTTTTCCCCATCAAGAGTGTACCATTCAGTGTGATATTAAAAACACATCTTATCCAACCCTAAACCCAACCCCAATATTCACCCAATCATAACTGTGTCCTGAAGTCTAACCCTAACCCTAACCCTTACCATATGGGCCCATTCATTCTAATGAATCTCATAGGCTATAATGGAGAATGGAAAAACATCCAAAATTTTTCCCCATCAAGAGTGTACCATTCAGTGAGATATTAAAAATACATCTCATCCAACCCTAAACCCAACCCCAATATTCACCCAAACATAAGTGTGTCCTGAAGTCTAACCCTAACCCTAACCCTTACCAAATGGGCCCATTCATTCTAATGAATCTCATAGGCTATAATGGAGAATGCAAAAACATCCAAAATTTTTCTCCATCAATAGTGTACCATTCAGTGTGATATTAAAAATACATCTTACCCAACCCTAAACCAGACCCCAATTTTAAACCGAACATATGTGTGTCCTGAACTCTAACCCTAACCCTAACCCTTACCATATGGGCCCATTCATTCTAAAGAATCTCATAGGCTATAATGGAGAATGGAAAAACATCCAAAATTTTTCTCCATCAATAGTGTACCATTCAGGGTGATATTAAAAATACATCTTACCCAACCCTAAACCAGACCCCAATTTTAAACCGAGATATGTGTGTCCTGAACTCTAACCCTAACCCTAACCCTTACCATATGGGCCCATTCATTCTAATGAATCTCATAGGCTATAATGGCGAATGGAAAAATTTCCAAAACATTTTCCCATCAAGAGTATACCATTCAGTGTGATATTAAAAATACATCTTATCCAACCTTAAACCCAACCCCAAAATTCACCCAAACATAAGTGTGTCCTGAAGTCTAACCCTAACCCTAACCCTTACCATATGGTACCATTCATTCTAATGAATCTCATAGGCTATAATGGAGAATGGAAAAACATCCAAAATTTTTCCACATCAAGAGTGTACCATTCAGTGTGATATTAAAAATACATCTTATCCAACCCTAAACCCAACCCCAATATTCACCCAAACATAAGTGTGTCCTGAAGTCTAACCCTAACCCTAACCCTTACCATATGGGCCCATTCATTCTAATGAATCTTTTACGCTATAATGCAGAATGGAAAAACATCCAAAATTTTTCCCCATCAAGAGTGTACCATTCAGTGTGATATTAAAAATACATCTTATCCAACCCTAAACCCAACCCCAATATTCACCCAAACATAAGTGTGTCCTGAAGTCTAACCCTAACCCTTACCCTTACCATATGGGCCCATTCATTCTAATGAATCTCATAGGCTATAATGGAGAATGGAAAAACATCCAAAATTTTTCTCCATCAATAGTGTACCATTCAGTGTGATATTAAAAATACATCTTATCCAACCTTAAACCCAACCCCAATATTCACCCAAACATAAGTGTGTCCTGAAGTCTAACCCTAACCCTTACCCTTACCATATGGGCCCATTCATTCTTATGAATCTCATAGGCTATAATGGAGAATGCAAAAACATCCAAAATTTTTCCCCATCAAGAGTGTACCATTCAGTGTGATATTAAAAATACATCTTACCCAACCCTAAAGCAGACCCCAATTTTAAACCGAACATATGTGTGCCCTGAACTCTAACCCTAACCCTTACCATATGGGCCCATTCATTCTAATGAATCTCATAGGCTATAATGGAGAATGGAAAAACATCCAAAATTTTTCCCCATCAAGAGGGTAGCATTCAGTGTGATATTAAAAATACATCTTATCCAACCCTAAACCCAACCCAAATATTCACCCAAACATAAGTGTGTCCTGAAGTCTAACCCTAACCCTAACCCTTACCATATGGGCCCATTCATTCTAATGAATCTCATAGGCTATAATGGAGAATGGAAAAACATCCAAAATTTTTCCCCATCAAGAGTGTACCATTCAGTGTGGTATTAAAAATACATCTTATCCAACCCTAAACCCAACCCCAATATTCACCCAAACATAAGTGTGTCCTGAAGTCTAACCCTAACCCTAACCCTTACCATATGGGCCCATTCATTCTAATGAATCTCATAGGCTATAATGGAGAATGGAAAAACATCCAAAATTTTTCCCCATCAAGAGGGTACCATTCAGTGTGATATTAAAAATACATCTTATCCAACCCTAAACCCAACCCCAATATTCACCCAATCATAACTGTGTCCTGAAGTCTAACCCTAACCCTAACCCTTACCATATGGGCCCATTCATTCTAATGAATCTCATAGGCTATAATGGAGAATGGAAAAACATCAAAAAATTTTCCCCATCAAGAGTGTACCATTCAGTGTGATATTAAAAATACATCTTATCCAACCCTAAACCCAACCCCAATATTCACCCCAACTTAAGTGTGTCCTGAAGTCTAACCCTAACCCTAACCCTTACCATATGGGCCCATTCATTCTAATGAATCTCATAGGCTATAATGGAGAATGGAAAAAAATCCAAAATTTTTCCCCATCAAGAGTGTACCATTCAGTGTGATATTAAAAATACATCTTACCCAACCCTAAAGCAGACCCCAATTTTAAACCGAACATATGTGTGTCCTGAACTCTAACCCTAACCCTTACCATATGGGCCCATTCATTCTAATGAATCTCATAGGCTATAATGGAGAATGGAAAAACATCCAAAATTTTTCCCCATCAAGAGGGTACCATTCAGTGTGATATTAAAAATACATCTTATCCAACCCTAAACCCAACCCCAATATTCACCCAAACATAAGTGTGTCCTGAAGTCTAACCCTAACCCTAACCCTTACCATATGGGCCCATTCATTCTAATGAATCTCATAGGCTATAATGGAGAATGCAAAAACATCCAAAATTTTTCCCCATCAAGAGTGTACCATTCAGAGTGATATTAAAAATACATCTTACCCAACCCTAAAGCAGACCCCAATTTTAAACCGAACATCTGTGTGCCCTGAACTCTAACCCTAACCCTAACCCTTACGATATGGGCCCATTCATTCTAATGAATCTCATAGGCTTTAATGGAGAATGGAAAAACATCCAAAATTTTTCCCCATCAAGAGGGTAGCATTCAGTGTGATATTAAAATACATCTTATCCAACCCTAAACCCAACCCCAATATTCACCCAAACATAAGTGTGTCCTGAATTTTAACCCTACCCTAACCCTTACCATATGGGCCCATTCATTCTAATGAATCTCATAGGCTATAATGGAGAATGGAAAAACATCCAAAATTTTTCCACCTCAAGAGTGTACCATTCAGTGTGATATTAAAAATACATCTTATCCAACCCTAAACCCAACCCCAATATTCACCCAAACATAAGTGTGTCCTGATGTCTAACCCTAACCCTAACCCTTACCATATGGGCCCATTCATTCTAATGAATCTCATAGGCTATAATGGAGAATGGAAAAACATCCAAAATTTTTCCCCATCAAGAGTGTACCATTCAGTGTGATATTAAAAATACATCTTATCCAACCCTAAACCCAACCCCAATATTCACCCAATCATAACTGTGTCCTGAAGTCTAACCCTAACCCTAACCCTTACCATATGGGCCCATTCATTCTAATGAATCTCATACGCTATAATGGAGAATGGAAAAACATCCAAAAATTTTCCCCATCAAGAGTGTACCATTCAGTGTGATATTAAAAATACATCTTATCCAACCCTAAACCCAACCCCAATATTCACCCAAACATAAGTGTGTCCTGAAGTCTAACCCTAACCCTAACCCTTACCATATGGGCCCATTCATTCTAATGAATCTCATAGGCTATAATGGAGAATGGAAAAACATCCAAAATTTTTCCACATCAAGAGTGTACCTTTCAGTGTGATATTAAAAATACATCTTATCCAACCCTAAACCCAACCCCAATATTCACCCAAACATAAGTGTGTCCTGAAGTCTAACCCTAACCCTAACCCTTACCATATGGGCCCATTCATTCTAATGAATCTCATAGGCTATAATGGAGAATGGAAAAACATCCAAAATTTTTCCCCATCAAGAGTGTACCATTCAGTGTGATATTAAAAATACATCTTATCCAACCCTAAACCCAACCCCAATATTCACCCAAACATAAGTGTGTCCTGAAGTCTAACGCTAACCCTTACCCTTACCATATGGGCCCATTCATTCTAATGAATCTCATAGGCTATAATGGAGAATGCAAAAACATCCAAAATTTTTCCCCATCAAGAGTGTACCATTCAGTGTGATATTAAAAATACATCTTATCCAACCCTAAACCCAACCCCAATATTCACCCAAACATAAGTGTGTCCTGAAGTCTAACCCTAACCCTAACCCTTACCATATGGGCCCATTCATTCTAATGAATCTCATAGGCTATAATGGAGAATGGAAAAACATCCAAAATTTTTCCCCATCAAGAGTGTACCATTCAGTGTGATATTAAAAACACATCTTATCCAACCCTAAACCCAACCCCAATATTCACCCAATCATAACTGTGTCCTGAAGTCTAACCCTAACCCTAACCCTTACCATATGGGCCCATTCATTCTAATGAATCTCATAGGCTATAATGGAGAATGGAAAAACATCCAAAATTTTTCCCCATCAAGAGTGTACCATTCAGTGAGATATTAAAAATACATCTCATCCAACCCTAAACCCAACCCCAATATTCACCCAAACATAAGTGTGTCCTGAAGTCTAACCCTAACCCTAACCCTTACCAAATGGGCCCATTCATTCTAATGAATCTCATAGGCTATAATGGAGAATGCAAAAACATCCAAAATTTTTCTCCATCAATAGTGTACCATTCAGTGTGATATTAAAAATACATCTTACCCAACCCTAAACCAGACCCCAATTTTAAACCGAACATATGTGTGTCCTGAACTCTAACCCTAACCCTAACCCTTACCACATGGGCCCATTCATTCTAAAGAATCTCATAGGCTATAATGGAGAATGGAAAAACATCCAAAATTTTTCTCCATCAATAGTGTACCATTCAGGGTGATATTAAAAATACATCTTACCCAACCCTAAACCAGACCCCAATTTTAAACCGAGATATGTGTGTCCTGAACTCTAACCCTAACCCTAACCCTTACCATATGGGCCCATTCATTCTAATGAATCTCATAGGCTATAATGGCGAATGGAAAAATTTCCAAAACATTTTCCCATCAAGAGTATAGCATTCAGTGTGATATTAAAAATACATCTTATCCAACCTTAAACCCAACCCCAAAATTCACCCAAACATAAGTGTGTCCTGAAGTCTAACCCTAACCCTAACCCTTACCATATGGTACCATTCATTCTAATGAATCTCATAGGCTATAATGGAGAATGGAAAAACATCCAAAATTTTTCCACATCAAGAGTGTACCATTCAGTGTGATATTAAAAATACATCTTATCCAACCCTAAACCCAACCCCAATATTCACCCAAACATAAGTGTGTCCTGAAGTCTAACCCTAACCCTAACCCTTACCATATGGGCCCATTCATTCTAATGAATCTTTTACGCTATAATGCAGAATGGAAAAACATCCAAAAATTTTTCCCCATCAAGAGTGTACCATTCAGTGTGATATTAAAAATACATCTTATCCAACCCTAAACCCAACCCCAATATTCACCCAAACATAAGTGTGTCCTGAAGTCTAACCCTAACCCTTACCCTTACCATATGGGCCCATTCATTCTAATGAATCTCATAGGCTATAATGGAGAATGGAAAAACATCCAAAATTTTTCTCCATCAATAGTGTACCATTCAGTGTGATATTAAAAATACATCTTATCCAACCTTAAACCCA